>NC_045430.1:42265460-42540460 GCF_902635505.1 Sarcophilus harrisii
ATATTGTTACAAGAATCAGAGATGTATGAAAAGCATTTTCAGACCTTAAAATGCTGTATAAATACTTCTTTTCTTTTTTCTTCCTTCTCCATCATTCCTCTATTTCCCCTCTTCTTCTTCTACTCCTCCTCTTACATGTAAACCTCATAACAACCTTGTAATACATAACTATTTTATCATTCTCATTTCACAGAAAGAAAATACTTCAATGAATTTTTAAGGCACTTACTCAGTGTTACATATCTAGTAAATGTCTGAAGTGAGATTTAAGAACAAGTCTTTCTGATTCAGGCATTAATGATTATGCCACAAAATCTCTCAAAGAATTAGAATGAAACTGAAGGGATCTCTATCTGCTTTTTCTATTCAGTAGCTCTATTAAAAAAAGAAGAAGAAGAAAAATTTCAGAAGCAACAGCCTCCTAGTCCATGAGTATGTTGCTAGTTAATATTAGAGTCTGGTCTGGAAGTCAATTTTCCATATATAGATGTTGATGGGTATATACATACACATAACACACACACACATATATATACACATACACATATGTAATAATATATTACATAATATATTATTATATTATATATAGCTTTAAAATTCATGATTGTAATTTATATACATTATCTCACATATGCTATACAGTCCTCTAAAGGAAGCATAATAGACAATATTAACACATTTTTAAAAAGAACTAGTGAATTACTCTCCACAATCATATAGCTAATAGTATATGACTGAATTTTTAAAATCAGTAAACTTTTTTGCTAAAAATCAAAAATAAGCACTTTTTAATGCTTTTAATTTTAACATCCAAAACATTTTATATCAGATATCATTAAAAAATAGTGAAATCAATAGCACATGACTAGGAATCATGGGGGAGCAGAGGAAATTTTCTATTACATTTTTTAAATTCTTCACTATCTTAAATGGGGCATTCAGGAAATTTCAGAAATTTCTCCTGAGCATTTATTATTCCCCTTAGTCCTGGAATTAAAAAATTCTTTAAAACCTATACTTTCTACTTGTTATATCACACCTAAAAGTCACATAAGCTGTTGAAAAGTTGAAAGAAAAAAATGCTTTCTTTTTATTCTAAATTGTAGACACATTCACTGACAAATACTAAGTTTTGTCATTTGGGATAATTATGTCCCTCCTAGAACTTTGAGATTTACTTATGTGAGCTTTATTTCTTTGAGAATTCATAATGATATAGCTTCAACTATTCCTCCACCAAAAAAAAAATATAAGAGGAAGGGAGAGAGAGAGAGAGAGAGAGAGAGAGAGAGAGAGAGAGAGAGAGAGAAGGAGAGAGAGAAGAGAGAGAGAGGAGAGAGAGAAGGAGAGAGAGAAGGAGAGAGAGAAGGAGAGAGAGAAGGAGAGAGAGAAGGAGAGAGAGAAGGAGAGAGAGAAGGAGAGAGAGAAGGAGAGAGAGAAGGAGAGAGAGAGAGAGAGAGAGAGAGAGAGAGAGAGAGAGAGAGAGAGAGAGAGAAGGAGAGAAAGAGAAGGAGAGAGAGAAAAGAATGAATCTCCAGGATTCCCTTCTATCTCAAAATTGATAGTTCTATGAACTCACAGCACAACAAATAGGTCACTTTTTTTATATCACTTTACAATTCACCCAGTTAATTCTTCCCAATAACTCTTTAAGACAAGAAATGCAAATGTCATCAATCCTGTTGTTCAGAGAAGTGTTGAAGTTGGAGAGGTAAAAAGAAGCATCCAGTCAATTATAGTAGAGTTCTATGGTCTCAGTTAAAGCTTTTCAGTTTTCATGCCACTATACCAAACTGCATTTTACCAAAATCATGCTTATTCTTTGGCATGTTTGACCAAAACATATATTCTTAACCAGTGAAATAAAACTGATTTGAATTCAACATGTTGTTAGTCTGTACTCTGATTCAGTGCATACCAAGTGTTAGACTATAAAAGCACTCAGTGGTGAAGTTCCTGACTTTTAAAAACTTATAATCCAGTTGAGGGAACCAAGTCATGTGTTTGAAGCAATTTGAGGACAATACAGGGTGTTAAATATGTGTCCCAAACATAGCATATTTCCCCCATATCCCTTGAAGCACCCATATTTTAGGGTTTTATACGTATTAAAAGTAAGGTTATTTTTTATTTTTTCAGAGACTTTTATTTCTCATCTAGACAGTCTATCACAGAAATCCAGAGTATCACATGCACATAAAAAAGAACCTGAGTTGACTTAGAATCTGATATTTCTCTTTGTTCTTCCTTTCTATGATGTATTATCATCCGACTCTTTCCTTTACATCACTAATTCCCCCTTCTCAGTACTCTTCTTTCTACTCTCTTCAAGTGCCTCCTTCACAGACTTGCAATATCTTAGCCAAATCTTAACTGCTGGTCAGGATGTCTCCTTTTTTGGACAAGTTATTACTACTTATTTATTTATTCCCATTTGAGGAAGGGGAAAATAGCAACTATCTTTCCTTTCTTGCAGAAGTCTCATTCCAAAATATCTAAGCTCCTCAAGAATTATTCCCAATGGAGGTAAATTTATCTTGTCAATTTTTCATCTTGTTCTCTTCTTTTTACAATAAAAGAGGCATTTATACCTCATAAAGGAATCATAGGTAAACTGCAGCCTTCAGAGTTAAATACTTCATTGATATAGTCTTTTGCACCTTCTGTGATTATATCACCTGAGCTGCAGATGAGAATCCCTCTCTTTACAAAAGGCAGAAAATATTTCATGAAATGATTGTAGAGAAGAGTGGGGATGGAAGGGATAACATCCTCAAAAGGTACAATAGTGCAGAAGGTGCAAAGATGAGACTTAAGGATAGTACGTTCAGGTGTGGTGCAGCACCCCAGGCTTGATTGGGGAAGAAGGTTCATGCAGGAACTAAGTCTGGAAGAGCAAGTTAGGACCAACACATCTCTACTTAATTTTCTTTTTCTCTCACTTTCTTCCCCCAACACTCTTCCTTCCATCATTTGATGCCACTTGACCTTTCTAATCTCCATTATCTTTTCTTTAGAGGGAATCTAGCCTAAGTACTTGGAGAAGATTCAGGGTCCTCTATGTGCAAATGGACCTGACAGGATTTTATTATTGTTTTGACCCAATTCAGTAATGCATTTAGAGCACTGGATTCAGTCAAGAAGTTTGAATTCTGGCTCAGAGCATGAAAGTGCTAAATCCTTCTAGGCTTTTTCTTTCCATGACTTAGGAATTAGGAATATTATTTTATAAAAGTGTTTGAACTGAGCCATAACTTTCTCAATTTAGAGAATAATTTCTGGAATATTGGTCCTAATTATTTTTTAAGTTTGATAGAATTTTATTATAAAAACCTAAAGACCACATATTTGCTAATTCCTTTAAAGGTAGTTCTAGAGATTTCTTGGGGTTGATCAAGATGGAATAATAAAGAAATCACTCATCTGAATTCTCCCAACATTCCCCTTCAAACAATACCCAAAATAGAATTCTCCAGTGGCAGAGTCCACAAAAAGCACAGTGAAACATTATTCTACTCTAAGACAACTTACAAGATCAGGAAAAGAGATCTATGGCAAAAAAAAAAAAAAAAGTAACAAAGATAAGATGGCTGAAACACTAGTGGTAGTTCTAAGTACTGGTGACATAAGCAAAAGCAAATCAGGAACTCTGAAAACAAAGATGATAGACCTCTGAATAAAATTGAATGGGAATACAAAGGAATACAGATTGAATAGAAATACATGTCTTTTTCTCAGCTGTACTTAACAGACATTAAAAATCTATCTTTATTAGCTTTATTATAGCTCAAGCTAATGTATACCAAGATGCTAAGGCATTTGGAGTATGTATATATATATATATTTGAAAATATTGGTTTGGTGTCTATGGTTCATTTCATCATAATATAGTTTGGCTATTAATTTTTATTTTTTAATGTTTGTTTTGGTTTTGAATTTTTAGATAGTATGATTACAGCCTCTGGAGTTTTTTTCTTTAGATTCACTTGATGATCTTTCTATCCTTTCAGCTTCATTTTTTGTTTTTTTAACTTTCTTTTTAAAATCAAAAAAATAGTATGTTTTCATTTCCTTAACCAATGTGTAACTCTTTTTCATTTTATTGGATTTTTTAGTCCATTCACACTTAAATTTATGAAAGTTATGTTTACCTTTCCTCCTTGTGTGTCTAATATTAAATTTTAAGTTATTTTTTCAAATCCATTTGTAAACAAAACACAATGTTCCTACAATTACTTTAACTTATTCTTTTTTTTAAGTTGACCTATTCCTAGTGTCTATTTTCTTCTTACTCTTGGTTCTCTCTTTTCGTTATTTACTGGTTTCCCTTTGGGGTTTTGCATATTACATTATTTTTTTCTTCTATGCTTTCATCTGGTTATTTAATTTCTCTCAACTTTTTTTTTCCTTCTTAATTAGTGAAGTAGATTTCTTCTTCCTCTAATCCTCTTCAACTAATTTTGCTCAATAGTTTTTACAGTTGGGGTTGTTGCTACAAGCCCATGTTTAGGTGTTTTCATTGGACCCTAACTGAAGACTTGACTCCCACAACATGACAGAGGAGGGAGAAAGTGGTTGAGTTATTTCAGTGTAGAAATCAATTTATAGGTTTGTTTTTGGTTATGGTTTTACTTTCCTTTGGATTCTTGGAGTCCTAAAGGATGGAGATGGTTAAAGTTATTTTATTTGGGGCATGTTATTTTTATTTGGAAAAAGTTTAAGTGGTCAGGAAAATTAAAGAAATTAAGAATTAAAGAAAAAGCCTAAAATCAATTACCTATTTTAGAAGTCCAAAAAGAAATGATATATTTGATTTAATATATTAAAGCACCATTAATAAACACCACTCATTATACAGTAAAAGTAGGAAAGATTGTTGGATTTGGAGTTGGAACACTGGATTGTTATATTATAAAGGATAGCAATATTCTACAGTATAATTACATATTACTGATTTATTATACATGTTATGTGCATATTAATGATATTCTTTTGGCAAGTCATTCATTCAGCTCAATTACTTCATTTGTAAAATAAGAGAAATAGGTTAAATAACCTCTAAGGGTTACTTTTAAATCTATAATCCCTATGATTTGTGAGGATAAACTGAATAGACCTTCCATGATTGGCTCAAACTTGTAGTCCAGTTTTTAGTATAACCCATTTCATAAAACTCATTGGTAGAAAGGAATGTTCTATCCTGCAAAAGGAACATGACAGAGTTGGTGAGAGATAAAAAGTTCCCAGGCATCTTCAGTTTTCCTTTGATGATTTATTATTCAGCATTCCTTGCTTTCAGTTTGAAGAAGAAAAAATTGAAGATACCAACTCCAGTTCAGATTGCTGAAAGAAAAGACACTGGGAAGAATGAAAGGAGAATAAAATCTCCATTATGTCTTTGTTCTCAGCTTGCTACTCTAATGATTTCAGGCAGTTTCCCCTTGGATAATAATCCAGAAATCTCTCTCTTGGTTGAGCTGAGTTACTTCACTCCAAATAGGAAGAGTCCCTTCAGTCTTAACTAGCCTAAAGAATCTCATGTATAACTTTTCTGATTGTTTTTTTTTTTTTTTTTTTTAGTTCTCTATTGTAATGTATTTGGTTTTCTGGAGATCTTGGAACCAGCCTTCGTTTCAGCAGAATAATCACCATGAGAATAGTCAGGGATAAAGTCCAAAATCTTTTATTCACAGTCTGTCTCCTTCACCTGGGGCCCAGCTAGCTTTCTGGAGACCCCCTGAAATGGGTCTTGGTTTCAGTGCAGGAGGCAGGAGAGCCACCAGAACGGTCTCTATCTTGAAGTCTTTCTGAATCCCAAGAGCCTGAGCTCCAGTCTCCAATCCTCTGTCTTCTCTCCTTCTGGCTGAGTTTGTCTCCAGTTTATATACTCTATTACAATTGCATCATTACAATATACTGAGGATAAACCAATCATTATATCACTAGGGAACCATTATTTGTTGTGTTGTTGATCATTTGTTGTTGTGTTGATCATTACTGATCACAAAATAGAAAATTTCGATTATACCAAACTGAAAAATTTTTGTACAAACAAAACTAATGCAGACAAGATTAGAAGGGAAGCAAAACTGGGAAAATATTTTTACAGTCAAAGGTTCTGATAAAGGCCTCATTTCCAAAATATATAGAGAATTAACTCTAATTTATAAAAAATCAAGCCATTCTCCAATTGAAAAATGGTCAAAGGATATGAAGAGACAATTCTCAGATGAAGAAATTGAAACTATTTTTAGTCATATGAAAAGATGCTCATTATTAATCAGAGAAATGCAAATTAAGACAACTCTAAGATACCACTACACACCTGTCAGATTGGCTAAGATGACAGGAAAAAATAATGATGATTGTTGGAGGGGATGTGGGAAAACTGGGACATTGATGCATTGTTGGTGGAGTTGTGAACGAATCCAACCATTTTGGAGAGTAGTTTGGAACTATGCTCAAAAAGTTATCAAACTGTGCATACCCTTTGATCCAGCAGTGTTACTACTGGGCTTATATCCCAAAGAGATTATAAAGAAGGGAAAGGGACCTGTATGTGCACGAATGTTTGTGGCAGCCCTTTTTGTAGTGGCTAGAAACTGGAAACTGAATGGATGTCCATCAGTTGGAGAATGGCTGAATAAATTGTGGTATATTGAAAATTATGGAATATTACTGTTCTGTAAGAAATGACCAACAGGATGATTTCAGAAAGGCCTGGAGAGACTTACACAAACTGATGCTGAGTGAAATGAGCAGGACCAGGAGATCATTATATACTTCAACAACAATACAATATGATGACTAGTTCTGATGGACCTGGCCATCCTCAGCAACGAGATCAACCAAATCATTTCCAATGGAGCAGTAATGAACTGAACCAACTATGCCCAGAGAAAGAACTTTGGGAGATAACTAAAAACCATTACATTGAATTCCCAATCCCTATATTTATGCCCACCTGCATTTTTGATTTCCTTCACAAGCTAATTGTACAATATTTCAGAGTCTGATTCTTTTTATACAGCAAAATAA
This sequence comes from Sarcophilus harrisii, assembly GCF_902635505.1. NCBI lineage: Eukaryota > Metazoa > Chordata > Mammalia > Dasyuromorphia > Dasyuridae > Sarcophilus > Sarcophilus harrisii. The sequence goes on from NC_045430.1 coordinate 42,272,499, forward strand.
TGTTTTGGTCATGTATACTTATTGTGTATCTAATTTATATTTTAATATATTTAACATCTACTGGTCATCCTGCCATCTAGGGGAGGGGGTGCAGGGTAAGAGGTGAAAAATTGGAACAAGAGGTTTGGCAATTGTTAACACTGTAAAGTTATCCATGCATATAACCTGTAAATAAAAGGCTATTAAATAAAAAAAAAAAGATTACATCAGTCATACTGAATTAGAGAACTCACATGCTAAACTAAATAACCTTGTCTTATTAATTCCACTGAGTTAACCCCTTGTTGTAGGATTAAATCAATCATACTGTTCCTACCCTTTACACTCTATATGTGTCATCATGGTGAAAGGTAGAGGAGGAATCAAGAGGTAGATGAAACTTTAGAGAGTCCTTCCTCTTTCCGAAATATCAGAGCAATCAAATTTTGGATGAAATATCATCATACTCCAAAGACAAACAATATTTAAAGTACCAGATAGATATACTCTTTTTGTCAGATAGATATATTTTCTTCTTTCATCACCCTTTTTCAAGGGATATTTTAATTCCTGCTAGGATAGAAGCAGGAGTATAGGACTACAAGTCACAACTCTGGTTCTCCCTCTGAAAATAGCAGAGGGGTTCACTCAGAGTCCAATTTCCTGCTTCCAACTCTGGAAGAAATTAAAGTCTTCCTTGAAGAAGTATGGGGTAAGAAAAAGCAATGGACTTTGGGACAAGGATACATCAAAATACTTCATTTTCTTTTGGATTTAGTTCACTTTTGCTTTTTGTTTAAGAGGGCCATTCGAGGATGCATTTCTTTGAGCAAATAATTTTAATTCTAGGACCCCAAACTTCTGTGTTGAAAGAGATCTGACAGTATTTTTTAATTAAAAAATAGACTGGAATTTATACTTGGAGTCTTTGATTTATTTAAAAAGTGCTGAAGAAACTAAACTTCACATTTCTCCTTTACCACTTGCTGGGATGAAAAAAATTTGCTTGTTATTTAAAAAAAAACATACCTAGAGAAGAGGAAAAAATGTTTTTTTCTTCTCTTTAATGTGAATTATCAGTAATGGTTTTATAATAAAAAACCTTTTCATCTTTAATTTTAGTGTTTATTTCCATAGAGACTAGCATATATGAGGATTCAGATGTCTTAATTTTGAAAATTATACTTTCTTTCTGGTTTCATTCATCGCTTTTATATTTAGTTTCTAATACATCTACAAGTAAAAGTTTTCAGTTGATTGAACTTTGGACTGAATTTTTAATAGAAAGATAAAGTATTTGTGATTCTTAGGTACATTGAGAGTGTTTTCTCAAAACTCTCAAAAAATAAGACTGAATTCATGGGTTATATAGTAAAAAATGAGATAATTTTCACTATTACAGGGAATGTTCCAGGAAAGCAGGGAAACAGAGAGAGTTTTATGTAGCTATGAATCTTTTTCTGACTTTGTGGCATTTGAAAAAGTTCAAGAGACATAACTTCTGGATATTTTAATAAAAAAGGATGGTCATTTGGCCTTTTTTGACTTATACCAAAGACCATCATGGAGGCAGGCTCTCAGAAGTTTATATGCCCTTTTGGAAAAGAAGTGTTCCTCAGGGGGGCAACCAACTCTGACCAGTAATCAGTGAGAAAGTGAAAATTGCAATAAAGGAGCAAATCTGAACTTTGATTATGTCATCTACTTCTAAGTTCCTCCTCCCAAGCAGTCTTGGATAATCTATTGAAAGATTTTATGTCCCAGTCAAGCCTGAACCGAATGCAATAGCTAATCCACCTGGGTGGGGTCTGGAATGAGTAAAAAGTAAGTTCGATCTTTAAATTCTGAGGTCCTGAAATGAGAATATATATAAAAGGAGAAAATCTGAATCTTCCCAAATCATTGGTTATTAATAATCATTTCTTTTAACTTCTTTACAATATGTTTTCTCCCAGTGAATAGAAACTAATTAAGTTGGTATTTTGTTCAAAGGTAGAGTTATCAATATATCAATACTTCTAAGACATTTCCAAATTATGCTATACTCCAGCTATTCTCCTCATCTACCTTATCCCCTCCCCACTGGCTCCTTAGACTACATCCTTGGATTGCTCACCTCTGGGATGTTGGGTTCTAATAATGAGTTTTTAACTGTACCTTGCTTTTAATTAGTTCTCTACATTATGTCCCCAAAATTTCTTAGCAAAGCATTCCTTCAATCCCTTTTATGTATTGTCTTAGTCCATGATAATATGAGTTCCTTGAAGACAAGAACTGTCTTGTTTTCTTGTATTTGTACATTCTGCACTAAAGAGAGCACCTGGCACATGATAAATGCTAAATAAATGCCTTTTCATTCATTCATTGAAGAATATATATCTTTTTGATGGCATATTTTAAATGATATATAACATTGCATTTGTTTTAATCAAGGATATACTCTTTCTAACTTAATAAAACAATATATAAATTATCTATTTTTTTCCATTCTTCACTGACTTAGCAATTTCTTATCTTATTCCATTTTATTTCATTGTAATAAGGCCAATTATTTGTAGGATTTAAAACTAACATATTCCATGCCCATCATGGAGAGGAAAAAAAACTCTGTGATCAGAAAAAAAATTCTCACGGAATAGAGAAATAATACCAATAACATTGGAAGATCAGAATAAGGCATCAATAAGATAATGATACTAATTCATGACTAATATTTATAGAGTATAGTTTTTAGGTTTTATTATGTTGACTTATGCTTACAACAGCTCTAATAGATATTATAATTTTTCACAGTTTACAAATGAGGAAATTGGGGCTGACAGGATGAATGCCTTGACTGAAGGAAGATAACTAGTGTTTTAGATTGAATTTAAATTCAGATCTTCCTGATTCCAAATCCAACACTCAGTTCACTATAAGAACTCTTGTTTGAACTTTTTAGAAGGGTTTAACTGATGAGAAAATGGAATCAATAAAAATGCTGATTGTTTATCCTTTGTTTTCAAATAGTACCAATGCCATCATGTGTGATGTCTTTACTTGTGCATGAATTGGATTTATGTTTATGCTTGTTATAAAATTGCAAAGTAGTGTATGATCATGAAACTCTTAAACAGAAAAAAATGTAGTTTATCAAAGCAGAAACATATCTATTTGGTAAGATTTTGTAAAAAGTAAAAATGATATTGATAGGGATCAAAGCCACTCACAATGCACAGTTTTATCAAGTGTGGGCAACAGAGGGAGATAGCATCAATGGTAGTATAGAATACAGTCCAAATACAATTATTGTCCATGCAGAAGGCTGACACATTCTCCAAAGAAACTTGTATGATTTCCCTTTTGTCATGTTGGAAGAAGAGGTAGGACCCTTCTAGAGAGATACCAAAGTGAGGTGATTCTTTGCATGGATCCAGGAATAAGTGTAGTGTTACTCTGTTTGGGGAAGGACAAGAAGATAAAGGAAGTTAGGGTTTGTGGTCTCTTGGAGGTCTAAAGGGAGTAATCTCTAAACCATTACTGAAGGAATATATTGGCAGAGGAAAAGTACATATTGAAATCTTTAGGAAAACTTGGACAGACCCACTTTAATTATAGTTTTATTGTAGATTTATCCAAGAAATTTTAATGAAAGGGATAGAAAGAAGCTAAGTTCCTTAAAAATTACTACAGAAACCTGCCATTTCTAAGTTTGCAATGGATAGAGCACTGAACTTGAAACTGGGAAGACTGAGTTTAAATGAGATCTGATATGCTTGCTTGGCTGTGTGATCTTGGGCAAATTAATTAACCTTGATTTGTCTGTTTCCTTAACTGTAAAATGGGGATAAAAGTAGCTTACATAGTGTTATTATAGTACTGTTGTTAGATTCAAATGAAATAATATTTATAAATGTCTTAGCATAGTACCTGTCATATAGTAGATGCTAGGTATTAAAAATTTTTTATCAATAGAAGGAAACATCAAGATGGAAAAAATAGCAAAATAACATACTGAAATGTACTATATCACTACATAATGCTTAGAACATAACCAGAAAATATAGAACACTTAAAATTCAAAATTAAATGAAATTTTGATAGGAGATAATAGAATTTTTAAAATATCATGAATTAGAGAATCAGCTAACCTACCAGGATCAAGAGAGGTAGAAAAAGAGCCCATACAAAATTTCCTAGGATACATGTCCTTAAATGGATAAGTGGACATTAAATCGGGCTAAGTAAAAACTTTTAGTACTAAGAAAATCATAAAGTCAAATAAGAGCATGAAAATTATAATTATAATAACATAATAAGAGAAAATAGAGTTTTTAAATTAGAGGGGAAAGAAGAATGAGATAAAATAATGAAGGTGATCAGTCAATCAAGTACAGGAACTTAGCATTTACTATCTACCAGGTAACATATTAGGGAGTGAGCATGCAATTGCTAAAGTCAGACAATCCATGGCCTAAAGGATCTTCAATTTCTCATAACCACAATAAGGAATGCAATAGAAATCCTGAAAAAAATCCCTAAAAGCAAGAAACAATAGGCTCAAAGTAACAGAAAATAGAATTTCACATGAATCAGAGCAACTACAAAATAAAACAACCACAAAACCTGATTTATCCAACTATAAGGAAACTTACAAAGCCATATGATAGACCTAGAAGAAATAATCACTGTCAACCCAAGGAACTTAAAAATAATAGCTGATGGGGGCAGCTAAGTGGCGTAGTAGATAGAGCACTAGCCCTGAACTCGGGATGTCCTGAGTTCAAATCTAACCTCTGACATTTAACACTTCCTAGCTGTGTGGCCCTGGGCAAGTCACTTAACCCCAATTACCTCAATAAAATATATATCTCTTATAATAATTCAAAAATCTTCAACATTGTATTATAAGAAACTATCAAGGAGAAATTTCCAAAACTGGCAAAAATATCTGATGAAATATGAATAGAATTTAGAAATACTCACAGTTTAACATGCCTAAGCATATCATAATTAAGTTTTAAGAGTATCAAAATAAGAAAGAAATACTAGAAATTTCCAGAAACTAAGAAATCACTTAACAAGGAATTATAGTTAGAACTAAAATGAAGTTTTTCAAGGACAAAAATGTGTCACAGAAACTAAAATACAGTATAAACATAGTTAAGAAGCATGGATTGTGCAATCAGAATTATCAACCCAGCAAAAACTTAACCTGTCTTATGAAGACAGGAGTTGAATATTTAAGAAGAAAGAAGGATCTGAAAAGTTTACAGAGAAAATTCAATTCAAAGAAGTATTTTAACAATAAATAACCTCTTAACAAAATAGAAATGTATATTAAAAAGAATAGATAAAATATTTGCTGATGATATGAAATATCTGAAACTTTGTTTTGGCTTAAATCATCAAATATATATATATATATATATATATATATATATATATATATTAGGGAGGAAGGAAGAGAGGGAGGGAATAAGGAAGGGGAAACACAGTTAATCTATAGAGAACTAAATTCTTAAAAAAAAAAAAAGTTCATGGATAGGATTTTGAAGGTCCATGAACTTGGATGGAAACAAAATCATTATTTTCACTAAATTAACTGAAATTAATGTTTAACTTACCTCCAACTGAAATTTATCTTGTCCTTTTTATTGTTATTATTATTAAAATCACTAATAAATAGAGCCTGTAGGCTTCATTATACTGTCAATGGATTTTACACAAAATATTTAAAAATTTCTTATCTAAGTAAATTCAGAAATAAGATCTAATCTAATATTTTTTATGTTATGGAATTTAAATGAAAAATTGTTAAAAGATATAAAAGGATCAGTATTAAATGGGTATCTCTAATAGTTGCACATCACAGAAGAAATGGACTTTTAAAATAGGAGATTTTAACATATATGAAAATGCTCATAGATTTTGTAGCTGAAAGGTATATTTGAGTATTTCTAGTCTTCTCTCTCTCTCTTTTTAAATAGATAATTGAGGACCAGAAAAGTTGTTACTTTTTTTTTTTAAGTATTTTCCCCAAATTACATACCAAGACAATTTTTAACATTCATTTTGCAAGATTTTGAGTTTTAAAGTTTTCCCCCCTTTTTCCTATCTCTTTCCTCTTCCTAAATTAGTAGGAAATTTGATATAAGTTAATGTGACATTAACATAATTTTTTCATGTTAATCACAACTGTGAAAAAGAAATAGATCAAAAGAAAAAAGTACAAAAAAAGAATAAAATGAGAGGGAAAACAGTCTTTGATAGGCATTCAGAGTCTACTAGTTCTTTATCTAGATATGGATAACATTTTCTTTGTGGGTGCTTTGTACTAATCTTAAATTATTGTGTTGCTGGGAAGAGTTAAGTCATTCATAGTTGGTCATCACAATGTTTCCCTTTGTACAATGTTTTCCTGGTTCTGCTCATTTCATTTTGCATCAGTTTGTACAAGTCTTTCTATGTGTTCATCATTATTCCATTATATTTATAAACCACAGCTTGTTCATCCATTCCCCCAAATGAATGACATCCCCTCAGTTTCCAATTATTTGCCACCACAAAAATTCTGCAATAAATATTTTTGTATATGTAGGTCTTATTGTGTCTTCCCAGGCAATCACACCTGCTTATTCTGTGCATAGTTTTCAGGAATCCAGGTCATCTTTTTTTGTCACTGAATCCCCATTACAATCAGCCCACTGACTGGTGAAGACTGAGATGTTTTGGGAATAGATATGTTGATATGATGGGAACCAGCATATAGGATTGATATAATAAACAAGCTGGATTGGAGGAGAGAACGTTTGTCTAAGAATGTTTAAGTTTCTCCTTGAACTCTAAATTCGCATAGTCCCTTCATACCCTGACTGATTTATCTGCTTTTGTTTTCCTTTTGTTTGTTTTTTTTTAGCAATTTTGTGACTAGAGAGGTTAAAAGAGAATGCTTAGGGGTAATAAAGTGTTTTGACCACTGGCATCAATGTTTTCTCTCTTTTCTTGCTTTCATGGTTTCTGTGAGAGCCAATATAGCTGGCCTGTCTTTCGCATTCCATATTTTTCCTCTTTTTGGTGATTTCTTTTGGATACAGTCATAGTAATGGTATTGCTGGATCAAAGAATATGCAAAGTTTGGTTACTTTTGAGGCATAGTTGCAAATTGCTCTCCAGAATGGTTGGATCAGTTCCATAACTCTAGCATCAATACATTAGTGTCTCAATTTTCCTCCATCTTCTCTAACATTTGTCATTTTCCTTTTTTACTAAATTAACCAATCTGATAGGGTGTGGTACAGTACCTTAGAGTTGTTTTAATTTGCATTTCTCTGATTAAAAGTGATTTTGAGCACTCCTTCATATGCCTATAGGTACATTTAATTTGTTCATTTAAAATTGCCTGTTCATAACCTTTGACCATTTTGTCAACTGGAAAATTGCTTGCATTCTTATAAATGTGATTCAGTTCTGTATATATTTGAGAGATATTTGCCATCAAGATTCTCCCCAACTTTCTGTTTTCATTCTAATCTTGGTTGCATTGGTTTTCTTGGTGCAAAAGGTTTTTTTTTAATTTAATATAATCAAAATTTTCTATTTTGCATTTTGTAATCTTCTGTATCTTTTGTTTGGTCATGCATTTGTAACTCACTGAACTTCTCTTTTAAGAATTTGGATACTATACTACGTGGTGCATATCTATTGAGTAATGATATTATTTCATTGTCTATGGTTCCTTTTAGCAAGATGTAGTTTCATTCCTTTTCTATTTTGATTAGGTCTGTTTCTGCTTTTTTAGGATCTGAAATAAAGATTGTTACCTCTGCTATTTTTCCCCTCCAGCTAAAGCATATATTCTGCTCCAGCCTCTTATCTTTACTCTATGAGGGTCTTTCTGCTTTAAGTAAGTTTCTTGTAAACAACATATTGGAGAATTTTGGTTTTTGATCCAGTCTGCTAAACACTTCCATATTAAGGAAGATTTCATTCCATTTACATTAACAGTTATGATTCCTAACTCTGAACTTCCTTCCATCCTATTTTTCTCTTATTTTTCTTCTCTCTCCTTTTACCCTTTCCCTCATACCCAGTGTTTTGTTTCTGTCTACTGCCTCCTCTAGTCTATCCTTTCTTCTGTCACTCCCTACCCCACCTTATTTAGACTCCTCTCTTATTTTCTTGTTGGGTAGGATCTATTTCTATATTATATATTAATTATATAGACATGTGTGTGTTTACACACACACACACACACACACACAAACTATAGTGTATGTCTATATGGCATATATGGTAGTTATATATACCTATCTTCCATCTGTCCTATTAGTGCTACATTTAAAAATATATATATTACAAATATCACCTTCCCACAAAGGGATGTAAACAGCTCTGCTTCATTGAATTCCTTATGTTTTCTTCTCTCTTAGCCCTTTCTTTGGCTTCTTTGCACCTTGATTTTGGAAATTAAAGTTTTAATTTGGTCCCAATTTTCTCTTTATGAAAACTTGAAATCCTTCTGTTTCATTGAATGACCATTCCCCCCCTCCCCACTTGAAATATATGCTAAATTTTCCTGGGTAGATGATACTTGGTTATAGTCTTAATACCTTTGATTTCCAGAATATTGTGCCTCATGATCTCTGATCTTTTAATGTTGCATTTGCCAAGTCAGGAGTAAATCCTGATTGTAGCTCCTTGATATGTGAATTGTTTCTTTCTAGTCACTAGCAGTATTTTTTTCCCTTCACCTGACAGTTCTGTAATTTGGCTATTGTGTTCCTTAGAGTTTTTAACTTTGGGATCTCTTTCCTGAGGTGATTGCTGGATTGTTTCAGTACTTATTTTGCTCTTTGGTTACAGAATATCAGGACAGTTTCCCTTGATAATTACTAGAAAGATGCTGTCCATTGCCTCCTTTTGACTATGACTTTCAGGTAGTCCATTGATTCTGATATTGTCTCACTCTTGGATCTATTTTCCAGGTCAGTTTTTTTTTTTTTTTTTTTGTTGTTGTTGTTCTTTTTTAATAAGCTATTTTATATTTTCTTCCCTTTTTCATTTTTTTAGATTTGATTGATTCCTTATGACTTATGGAATTATTACCTTCCACTAGCCCAATTCTATTGTTTTCTTCAATTAGCTTTTGTACTTTCTTTTCCATTTGGTCAATTAATATTTTAAGAAGTCGTTTTCTTTTTCCAAGCTGCTGTCTCTTTTTTTCATAATTTTCTGGCATCACTCATTTATTTTCCCAATTTTTCTTCTATCTTTCTTATATAAGTTTCTGACTGCTTTTTGAGCTCTTCCATGAGTTCTTTCTGGGCTTGAGACCATTTACCATTTTTCTTTGGAGTTTTGTTCATAAATGTCTTAACATTAATTATCACCCTCTTCTGAGTTTGCTTCTTGATATTCCCTGTTGCTGTAATAACTTTCTATGATCAGATTCTATTATTGTTATTGTTTTGCTTATCTTTTTTAGCCTTTTTTTCATTTTTTAAAATATAAGGTTTTCTCCTGGGGTAGAAAGGCTACTGTCACAGGCTTCTTATGCCAAAGGTTGCAAGCCCTGGCTGTTTTTCTGACACTGCAATGATGTTCTCCTGAGATCCATAAGGTACTCTTGTGTGTCTGTTGCTCATTGAATGAGTATGGTGGGGCTGATTGCTTCTCCTGGAGGCTGTAAGAATATGGCAGCTTATCTTGTGTTGAGGCAGAATCCTAATGCAAGTGGTCAGTGTTTCTGGTTTCCCCTATCACGGGGTGGTGCTGGTCAAGTCCCTTAACTCCTCAGGGCACTAGGCATATAAGTTGCAGAAATGTTGTGAATCTCCATTAAGGGAAGAATCTTTCTCTTTTTTCACTTGGTGTGTAAGATGATGAAGGTAAAATGCCATCACCTCGTAGTCTCCTATTTTCACTAATTATTCTTTCTATGTGTTAAGGTCAATTGTTTCTCCCTTTTGAAAAAAGAAGTATAAATACCGTAATTTTATGACCTTCAAAATTTAGTGCTTTAGGGAAGATCCATAGTCACCCCACCTTAGTCACAAGTTTGATAACAAATTTTTGACAATGATGTTCAGACTTTTCCAACATAATGATTTGGAAAAATCGCTATCAGTTTTGAGTCAGAGAACCTGTGTTCAAATTGTACTTCTAATTCATTCTTCCTTAATGACCTTGGATATGTCACAACTTTCCTATGACTTAAGAGTCTCCATCCCCATCAGTTGTCAATAGGAATTTATTAAAAAGAAAAAATTTGAGAATTACTATGTTGGTAAATTAATTGATAAAGATGAATGTATGGAAAGAATCAAGTATGCACTTGTACATATTTCTATATGCTTGCTATTGATAAGGAATGAATAATTGATGCTATTCTTTATTTCCAATATATGAATTACATCTGTCAGTCAAATTGTGAGATTTTGAAATGGATAGTAAATTGAGATAGTTATATAGTATTTGCTGTATATGATATTCCTGCAAGGACAGAACTGACTTTAAATTACAACATCTGATTGTCTCTAAAATAGGAGATTAAGACTAAATGATTTCTCCTTTCCAGCTCCCTTCCAGCTCTAGATATATGAACTTATCATAAACTATATTATTATGTCATAATAGTATACTCAGTATTATGGAAGATAAACATTATATATAGAGATCTGACTTCAAAATCAATATGTTCTGTGTTCAAGTCCCACTTTAGTCACATATTGGCTGTGTGAAACAAGGAATTATCATTCAGTGACTTAGAACATTTTCAAATTGATTGTAGAGGTAAGTAAGTGATATAGCAAATAGAGTACTAGACTCAAAATTAGGAAGACCAGAATTCAAATCTGACCAGCTATTTACTAGCTGTATAGCCTGGGACCAAGTGCTCATTATCCTCCAGTTTTAGCTTTCTTATCTGTAAAATGGATATATTAATTCATAAGATTTTTTGTGAGGATCAAATGAGATAACATATGTATAATAATTTGCATTGCCTAGAGTGCTATATAAATGCTATTAGTATTAAAAGCTGCCAACTTCAATTTGTAAAAGGAGTTTCTTCATCTAGATAGTAATGAAATCACAGGGTGAATCTCTAACTCTATCCTATACTGTAAGGAAGGAGAGGGAATGTTCCCCAAGGAAATAATGAGATTACTCTGTGAATGTCCTTCTCACTGCAATAAAGTTCAGGAAGAGAAATAAACTATTACAGACTAGCAAGGTGGAGGAAAAATTCAGCTTTGCAACCTACATTCACCTTTCTAAGAGATGACTCTTATCTTTAAGCAGACTCTGTAAATCAAAGTCTTTGTGTGTTAGACTCTGTGACTTAAGTGCAATAAATGCCTTTTTAGTAGACTTTCCCTGAGCTGAGAGTCATTTGAGGTAGGTGGGGATAATCTAATAGCTGACACTAAATGTGATTCACACAGGTGCTTTGTCCATTAGGATGAATGGTAAATGGCAGGTTGCTGCCCTCAATTTTACAGAAGCCTTAATTAGAATTAGCCTAGAAATGAAGGAGTAGCTGTTTGAAAAGCACAGAGGGTTATTCAGGAAAAGGTAGCATAATGGTTTAGGAGGCAACAGCTCAAGCCATAGTATTTCCTCTTGAATAAATGCCTGGCCCTTTTCATTTGGAAAAGGATCTCATTTGGTTGTAATTTTCCAATTAATTATTATGAATAATAAGCATAACAGAACTAAATGTTCAGAGGAATTCACATGTACTTAAGCACCCACCCACATACCTGACTTCCTTATCTCCTTGAATAATGAATTTCCCCATGATAAATTAAGCGCTAGAATTGAGAAGAAAACTCTGAGTTACTAGAAAATAACTCATTGAAACATGCCTTGTCTTTTCTTAGTAGAGATGTTCCAATGAGTTTACATGTTGAGGGCATAAACATTTATATTAAACTGAACATGTAGTAAATGTTTGTTCACTACAACAGTAAAAATGGCCATTAAATCTTCTCAAAAGTATATTCAAGATACTCAAATAATAAATATTTTATATCACTTCTTATTTCTATTCTCTATTTCCATATTCATTCTCTATTTCTATAGTGACTATAGGAGACTACACAATGAGCCTTCATTTGCTAGTGACTATGATGGCAATCATCTGGATATTTCAAGCCAAATTCTTTGAAAAATCAACATCATTTGCAATCTTTACCAACACAACCCCCTCCAAAGGTAACTTGGCTTTTTTTCCAACATAATCCTCTTTCAAGAAAAATTGGTCAAAAACAATATTCAGAGCAGAATAAGAATAATCAGAACTGGAATTATAGATAGGCTTAAAACAAAATCTGGGTGTGAAAAGTTGGGAGGAGAGCCAGGAGAGAGACTTTTATCTTTAGCAAAAGCACAACAATAGAAATTAATGTGGATATAGTTATAGAAATAACTCCTATTAATATAGTCCTATTTGTCATGGTTTGGCACCTTATGGTTTTTGGATTGTTCCATCAGACTTCACACTAAAATGTATATGTCTTATTTTCCCTCATTACATGAGATCCTTCAGAACAAACACTGTCATATTTTGTTTTATTTTGTTTTTTCCTCTCATATTATTCCAGTGTCCAGTAAATGACCATAGTCACTATGTTCAAATGATTATTTAGGTTTATTTTTTTCATCCTTTAATGCTTATGTAAAAAAACAACTATTCCAATAAAATGTAAGCTCCTTAAGGACGGGAATACATTCATTTCTGTATTTGTATTCTTAGCTTTTGATATCGTGACTATCCCCAAATAAGCTTCGTGGACTGAATATGTTATGAAGAATTTGAATGTAGCTCTAAACCTGAGAGATCCATATACATGGAATGACAATCACATTTCTGTTCTAAGATTGATCAATCAGTTGGTCAATCAGTTGACAAGCACTTATTAAGTACCTACTATATGTAAATACTATATTGGGTCCTAAGAAACCAAGAACAATGAAGGAATCAATCTCTAATCACAGAGATCCTAACTTGTAATGGGGAAATAAAAAATATGTATGTATGTATGTTATACACAGACATCTGTTCTGCTCCTGGAATTTTTCCTGGAGTTGTCAGATAGTAAACACCACATTGACTGTTCCTGAGGCCCTTCTGAAGTCACACTGACTCTCAAGTAGATGTTGTAGTATCAGTCTATTAAGGAGCATTCTGGCAAGAATTTTTCCAGCAATGACTAGGAGAGAGAAACACACACCCCCCCCCCCCGTGATTGTTACAGGATAGTCTATTCTCTATATATATTTATAAAGATGGACAATAGAGGCATCCTTGAACTCCTGGACCATAACTTCTTGCCATATAATCTGGAAAATTTCAGCTTTTGTATGAACAATGGTCCCCTTACCTTGTAGATATCAATTAGAATAGAATCCACACCAGTTGCTTATGTGGACTAGTTGTCCACATAAATGACATTCAAAATCTCTTCTTTAGTTGAAACTTTAGCTTGGGAGTGAGTGTTTTCAACTTGAGGTAAAAGGTCAATAGTTTCAGCAATGATTGATAATAATCTGTTGAAAACATTATGGAAGTGTTCAACCCATCTTTCCAGGACCTTATCCTTATCATTAATCAGTGTGGTACCATCAGCACTGAGTAGTTGAGGTGTATCATAGGTCTTTTGCACATAAAGAGCCTTCAATGCATCATTAAAAAAATTTGGATTGTTCCTATCAATGTAAAACTGAATTTAATCTGCATTTTTTACTGAGCCAAGAATCCTGCATCTCTCTAAGTTTCAATTGCACTTTACTCTTGATAGAATTGAATACTACCTTCTTAGAGATGGATGAACTATCTTGTTGATGCAGCCTATGGTGTTCTCATTTTTCATTTACCAGCTTCTGAATTTCCCCATCATTTTCATCAAACCACTTTTGATGTTTGTGAGGATTCTGACCCAAATATGCAAATGCTATGGTGTATAACAAATATCTGAAAGCTGCCCACTCCATTGTTGCCAACTGTGTGTTGGTTCAACTTACTCTCCAAGTTGACAACAAATTTCCCTCTCAAAGAAGAGCTCTAATCTGTTAACATGTATTTTTCTAGTAGTATTTTTTCCATAGGGTTGCCATCTTTTTTCCATAGGGTTGCCAGTTTTGTTGAATGTGAATATTCAAGTTGAAGAGAATAAGTCTATGATCAGTCCATCACTCTGCACCACACATTGCCTTGGTCACTCCCACATCCTGTCTGGCATATATATATATATACATAAATGTGTATGTCTGTGTGTTTCTCTAGAAAGACAGTGGGAGAGAGAAAAGGGAATCAAATAGGAGAGTTTGGGAAATGATGAAGTAGTAGTTAGGGGAACCAGATAAAGCTCCACATAGAAGACAGTTTTAAGCTTCATATAAAGTAAGAGAGGAACTTTGTAATATCAAGATAAGGAAAGCATTTATCCCAGATATGAAGAATGTTAGTTCAAGACAAGGCAGAGAGGTGAAAGATGAAGTATCTCATGTGAGAAACAGCAAAATCTGTTGGTTGAAGGTAAGAGAGATGTTCTATAAAGTAGGAAACATATGTTGAGGCCAGTTTTTAGGTCTTTGAATCCTTAGATTTTCTAGCAAATTGAATGGTGAAACATGCTCACTTTTATTTAATGGGAATTTTCTAATAATTTCCTTATTTAACATATTGAGATCATTTTGTTTTAAAAACTCAAAAGAGGTTTTATTTTATGCTTGAGGCAAAAGAAAGCCACTAGAGTCAATTGATTAGATGACTGTTATTATCAGATCTGTTTAGTTTAGCAGCTGGATAGAGGATAAACTGAAATGATGAAACTCTTGAGGCAGGGAGACCAATTAGGAGGCTGTTGAAATAATATGCTGTCCCAAAAAACTATAAAACTATGAATATCCTTTGACACAGCAGTGCTACTACTGGGTCTGTATCCCAGGGAAATCATAAAGGAGGGGAAAGGATCCACATGTACAAAGTGTTTGTAGCAGCTCTTTTTGTATAGCAAAGAATCAAAAAATGAGTAGATGTCCAGCAATTGGGGAAAGACTGAATAAGTTGTAGTATATGAAGGTAATGGAATATTATTGTCTAGAAAAAAATTAATGAACAAGTTGATTTTAGAAAGGCCTAGAAAAATTTATATAAACTGATATTGAGTGAACAAAGCAGAACCAGGAATACATTGTACATAATAATAGTAAGAATTGCAATGATCAACTATAAAAGACTTGGTTCTTCCTAGTAGTTCACTGATACAAGCCAATCCCAATAGAAATATACCAACTACATTCAGAAAAAGAACTATGGAGATTAAATGTAAATCAGCACATGCTATGTTCATTTCTTTTTTTCTGTTTTTTTTTTTTTTTCTTTTCTCTCTCTCATGGTTTTTCACTTTTCTCCTGATTTTTTTTCTCCCAACATGATTCATAAAATTAATTAATTCATTTTTAAAAAAGAAATGATATAAGTCAGAGGTAATCAGAAGCTGAACTAAGATGGTAATTTGTATGAATAGAGAGAAGATGGGGGATGGGAGAGATGTTGTAAAGCTAGAAAATGCAAGATTTGACAGTTGATGAGATATGTGTGATAAGGTAGAATGAGTGGCAAAAAAAATTGAGATTACAAACCTATGAGACTAGATAGATAGTCATCCATTTAACAAGAACAGGAGGATTTTTTTGCAGAGGGAAGGGAAGAGTAAGGGAAAAGATATTAAGTTCAGTTTTAGTCATTTTGAGTTTGAGATGTCACCAAGAATTTCAGTTTGAAATTTCCTATAATTACTTAGTTGTTAAACATCTCTTGTACATTTATCCTTTTCTTTACTCACACAACCATAATCTTAGTAAGCAAATCATTTCTCCCTTCATCCATTTGGTTAGCATTTCCTCCCCCCCCATCACCCCCCCCCCCCCATTGCCCTCACCTCTTCAACTGCCAGCCATCCTCCATTTAGATACCAGGTAGTAGTAAAGACTGGACCAAGTCACATCTTATTTAAATAAAAAATCCCATGATTCTAATCAATATAATCAAATTACATAATATATATATATATAATACATTCCAACAGCACACCATTTAATGCCTTGACAATTGTTTTCTTCCTACCTATTTATCTTCTTACATTTCATTCCTCTTCAACTTGATCAACTATGATCCAGCAGCACTCTTCTTGCTATTCCTTGCACAAAACATTTGGTTTCTCTCCATTGTCTGACAACTTGTCCTTGGAAAACTTCCCTTGCCATTACCAAACTGGCTTCCTTGATTTCTGTCAGAAATTATCTAAAAATCTAATTTTTTGTGGAGATCTTTTCTGTCACCCTTTCATCCCCAGCTTCTAGTGACTTCCCTTTAAGGTTACTTTCTTATATATATGTATTATATATGCAGGCACATGTATATATTTTGAATGCACAGTTATTATTTATTTGCTATTTCCCCCATTATAATGTGAACTCTTTGAGAAAAAATAAAATATTATGTATTTTTGTTTTCATGGTAATGCAAAGTATATATTAAGATTTAATTATTTTATAGATTTGTAGCCACTTATAAAAAGCTAAGATTGCAATTTAAAAGTTCAGAAAGATTTTTATCCTTTTAAAAAATTTTGCGAAATTTTCTCCTTCACAACAGACAAACACTAAGCTATAATAGCAGCCAATGTCAAGATTGTTCTCAAGACATTTCTTAATTTTGAACTTCAACCAGTCCTTCACTAAATATTATTTTAAGATTAATAGTGAGAACCATTGCATCTTTAGATCTTTCTTTCCCCAAAACAAGAGTCCTCTACATCTGATAATGCTTATAGTTTTGAATTTGTGTTATTGTTAAATTTCCTCAAAGAAAGATGGATATGTAAAAGGCTATACCCTACGGCATGTGTATTGTCACCAATTTGTTAACAAATCAAAAAGTATGATCTCAAGGTGCTTATATTCTAATGGAGTGACATCAAGTACACAACCTTGAAAAAATCAGGTTTAGACAGAATAGACAGAGCTAAGTAATAAGCAGTGGAGCGGGAACTGAGACACAAGAAAGGCTTCAAATGACAGTAAATTTCAACTGGAAGGAAATCAGGAGATGGGAGTGAAGAAGAAGAGAACTCACTCTTAAATCTTCAAGCTACTTGAATACAAGAATTGAACTGTACTGATTTATTTGTACATAAATAGTAGGTAATGCATAATAATACATATCATACACATGTACACATAGTGACATAGTTGTTTAAACACTTATATATACAAGCATACAGATTTATATCAAGCATAATCCAGCCACAAGTCACATTGCTCCAATAATTCATCTTGTGGCTCTTATATACGTACTACTGTGAACAAGGTTATAGAGAAGGTTGGTAGCAAAAAAAAAGAAGAAGAAGAACTGGAGACTCTACATACCCAGAAGAGCATAGATCTCACCTAAAAATCCCAAGGAATCACTGCCAACTTTATCATTATTCATTCACTTCTATCTCTGAGACCTAACCAACTGTGACTCATATCTATCAGTAACACCTCCTGGAACAATTGAGTTGTATATTGGTCTTACTTTCACCTACTAATGGTAGAGATATAATATTTGTTGTGGAACTATCCTTTTAGAGAGAATTTAGAGAAACATTGGGGAATAGAGAGAGTGATACCTTTTCCAACTTTTGAAATTGGTCCCACAAATCTAATACAAGTTGCTCCTAGATCTATATCCAATGTTCTAATGAGTATTCCAGTTAAATCGAATTGAATAAAATATGAGATAAGAAGATACAGAGATAAGGGACATTTTGGGGAAAAGGGGAAAGGAGTGGCTTGGCTTGAAATATATATTTTTCAAATCGCATTTAGATTTTGTGGTTTTGTTTTGCTATTTTTTTTGTTTAGAGTTTTTTGGTACAACAAAAGTGACAGCCTGCCCAGCAGTGCCACTACTGAGTCTGTATCCCAAGGAAATCATAAAGGAAGGGAAAGGATCCACATGTGCAAAAATGTTTGTAGCAGCTCTTTTTATGGTAGCAAAGAATTGGAAAATGAGTAGATGCCCATCAACTGAGGAATGGCTGAATAACTTGTAGTATATAAAGGTAATGGTATATTATAGTTCTATTAAAAAAATGATAAACAAGCTAATTTTAGAAAGCCCTAAAAAGATTTACATGAACTGATGCTGAGCAAACAAAGCAGAGCCAGGAATACATTGTACACAATAACAGCAAGAATGCACAATGATCAAGTATGAAAGACTTAGTTCTCAGTGGTTCAGTGATGGAAAATAATCTCAATTGACTTTGGATTGAAAATGCCATCTACATCAGAAAAAGAACTACGAAAATTGAATATACCATGTTAACTGCTTTTTTTCTGTTTTTTTTTTCTCTCACATGTTTTTCCCTTTTGTTATAATTTTCCCTCCCACCATGATTCATAATCAATGTGTGTATTAAATATATATATATATATATATATATATACACACACACACACACACACACACACACACACACACATATATATATATATATATATATATATATATATATATATATATGTGACAGTCTGGCCAGGAATATGGGTCAATGGCAGAAAGTCTCTAAAGTACAGTCACATTATTTGCATGCTTATATGTTTGTACCCTTCCCTTTAAAAAAAAATAAATAAATGCCAATTTTCTGTTATTTGATGTTACTACATTTTAAATCACATCTCTATGGGACAATAGCAAAGGACACTAATTCAGTAAAGATCTGAACTTCCTTCTCTCTCTTCTTTCAATTCATAGGATACTAGATTTAAAACTAGGAGAAACTCCAAAAACTGTTTAGTTCAACCCCTCCATTTTATAGATTAGAATAATGAAGTGCAGGCAGGGTAAGAAATTTCCAAAGGTTATGATGATCATTAATAGCAGAGAGATCTGAACACATTATGCTCATTTCAGAGTGAACTCTCTTTCCCTTGTACCACAAAATTCAAAGTTTTGAGTTTTGGTTTCCCTAACTCCCTTAAATTTCCTGAATCCCACCAGACTCTTTAGGATCAAGTCTCATTTTCTCAAAGTACTGTCCTTTGTACTTAAACTCTTCCTGCCTGATTAGTCATTTTATGCTGTGCTTTCTTTTGTACTTCTGTAGTGATATTGAAATGCATTAATGCTCCATATCAGAGCCCAAAATGTCCTGAGGATTCTTATGATAATGTTAATATCAAAACCCAGCGAGAAGAGAATGGCTAACAATCCATCACAAGACTAGTGATAAGAAATTGGGACAATTACGCATTGAGGTTTTGTGTTCTGGCTCATTTACTCAGGTCTTGGGAAGTGGCTAGTTATTCAAGGCTGTCTTTTCTTTTCTGCTTCTTTTCTTTCACTACAACTCTCTTTGAGGAGCATCTGAGACAGCATTTTTCTCATAAAATCTTACCATCAAAAGTACTGAGAATTAGAATGATCCCGAGGCAGTGGATATTTTAACCTGCCTTAACCAACTTTTACTTTTTATAATGTCTTTGTGATGGGGTAAGAGGAATAGACATGACTATTTAAAAAAAAGCAGAAATTACATTCATATCAAAGAATCTATTACAGTTATTTTTTCCCTAAAATCTTCCTATTTCACTCATCTTTACTAGCCTGATATGTATAAGTTGGAATTTCATAGTTGGTCAAATTTGTATTTCCCTTTAGAACTTTTTCATATAAGCTTGTTAATAGTGTGATTTTCTTCTTTTGAGAGACTGTTCCTATTATTTGACCATTTGTTAATTAAGAATATTTCTAATTTTTAAAATGTTGAATCAGTTTATTATATATCTTAGAAAAAAGGCCTTTAATAGAGATATGTGTAAAAATATTATTTTTCCTTCCCAGTTTGATGTTTACCTTCTCATTCTAACAGCAAGACCTTTTATAGAACTTAAAATATCATGTGAAATTTGTCCATTTTATCTTCTGAAATCTTCATTATAACATTTTTTGGTTATAAACTCATACTTGCCCATTAATCTGAAAAGCAATATCTTCTTTGCTTCTCTAATTTGTTTATGATATTGCCTTTCACATCTAATTCATGTTTTCTATTTGGAGATTATGTTGGTATATGTAACGCTCAAGGAACTTTAAATGAATCAATACAGCTGTATATGCAACTTCATTGTTACATGAAACTCTGAAATATATATATATATAAACTATTGCTTTTCTTCCATTCTTTTCTTTTCTTTTAATACTACAGAGAGTTTTGTGAGATATTGTTACCATAAGAAAGAACAGTAGGAAATAACAAATTATTTTAATCATCATTGTGGTGTTTTCATTAAAATTGAATTGTTTAAAATTTAAAGTTGTTTAAAGTTGATATACAAAAGCCTTCCTACTCATGCCTAAAGTCCCTCATTTAATGAAATTTCCCCAGAAAATATAACTATTCTTTAACCAAGTTATGTGATTTTCAAGAATTTTAGTAGGGAACACTAAGAAAAAAAAAAAGAACCTATACTTTCAGTCTCTAAAAGCCATGGCATTTCTAAGACATAGTATAACTAAGTAGAAATTTCTAGATTTAGAGCTAGATTACCTGGCTTTCAATGTTAATTTTCTTCTTTTTTTTCTTAATAGTATTTTCTTTTTCCAAATAGATGTAAAGATAGTTTTCAGCATTCATTTTTTTAAGACTTTATGTTCCAAATTTTTATCTTTCCCTTCTTTAACCCTCCCCCATCTTCCTAAGACAGCAAGCAATTTGATTTAGGTTAAATATGTGCAATCCTTTTAAACATATTTCCATATTTGTCAAGCTGTACAAGGAAAATTAGACCAAAGGAAGAAAAAAACATGAAAAAGAAAAAGCAAAGAAAATAGTGAAAGTACTATATTTTCATCCACTTTCATTCTCCATAGTTCTTCTCTGAAAGTGGATCACATTTTCCATCACAATTATAACTATGTGGACTTGGACAGTTTCACCTCTATGGGCCTTAATTCATTTCTAAAATGAAGAAATCAGACCAAATGATGTCACAGGTACCTTTTAGCTTTAAATCTATGATAGTGGCATGTCTTATAAAGCAGTAGGAAATGAAAAGAGATTTCTTTTATACTTATTGCACTTTTAGACTCTTTCCCTAAATTATCCTTGTACCATGGTAATCCTTTTTGAATTACTACCCTGAAAGGGATACTCATAAACATTAAATGCTAGTGAGATAATAAAAAGCAACTGAAAAAATCATTATTTTTTTAAATAGTTTTAAGCAACTTTAAAATATCCTCATTATATTAATATTGTAGAAGTCAACAAATATGAACATTTGTGTATGTGTGTGTGTGTGCCCTCTCACATCCAATTAACTCACATGCCATGGCATCATCTTCCTTATAGCATGGTTCTCTTTGAGAATGAAGGACAAACAACAACAATATATGAATGACTTTTTTTAAAAGAACATCACTTATTAGAATTATTCATAAAAAAGCAGATTTTTGCTGTGCTGGTGGTTTTTATTTGTACTGCTGTTTTGCTGAAGAAAATTTTAGTTGACCACATAAAGACAAAATCTGGGCTTATACAGAAAGTCAAAATTCCAGGCTGAAGGTAAGGCTGTTGTGTCTGGACTAGTACTCTGGAGGACCTCGGTACCAGCCCAAACCCTTGGTTTTAGAATAGGAGTGATGAGAACGGGATTCATGTGGATGGTTAAATATGGAGTCCATTTATTCCAAATTCTCTCACCCTTATATACCCTAATACCCTTATATAACCAAAGCAACACTGCACATGTGCTAACTATATACTGTGCCTGCAGGACCAATATAAACAACTTGCTATTGTACGTAGATGACTCTTTGCCACATGGTATCACTTTGTTTTAATTACAACATAGGATGTCACTGCCTTGACTTCTCAGGCCTAGAACCCTCAGGGGAGATGGCCAGCTGAACCAGACTTGGTTAGCAGGTTCCCTCTGGACTGAAGGGCCTAATACCGCACCCAGAGTTCCCCAACTATCTGTGGCCCTCTACATCTCTCCCTTTCCTTTGTTTTAATTGAAGTAGTTTTACATAAATGGTTAAATCCATCAGCATGGGAGGAATTACACAGGCAAGTAATAATATCACACAAACAAGTAGTAATATAACAAACAATATGAATAAAAAAATACTATAAAAGACTTCCATGAGTCCCAGAAAGAAAGTGTAGAAAATAACGACCAATATACAAGCACACATATATCTCCTTCAGCAGCCAAGAGATAGTCCAAAACCAA
Organism: Sarcophilus harrisii; assembly: GCF_902635505.1. Lineage (NCBI taxonomy): Eukaryota > Metazoa > Chordata > Mammalia > Dasyuromorphia > Dasyuridae > Sarcophilus > Sarcophilus harrisii. The sequence continues at coordinate 42,294,756 of NC_045430.1, forward strand.
TCTATTGTCCATCACATCATGTGTCAGGGAATGCAATGATTTCTGAAGATTTAAAGTCCTGCATCAGTCTCATTAACAATTATTTTTATGCTCATGGTAATGTTCATGAGTCAATTACCATACACATTGGGTTAACTGCCAAGCTCTTTTAGTGGTGGAGGCAGTCAGAGAAGAAACCACCCAATGTTTCTTGGGTCTTTTTCATTTTGAGAGTCTTCTCTTTTTTCTATCTCTCTCCAATGGACATGGAGGACCAGCTTGTCAGTGCCCATCGGATTCCTTCTCCATCTATAGAGACACAAGCAAACCCTCTTCCATTCACCACTCTATGGATCTCTCCACATCACCTGGCAGTTAAAATGACTGGAGCTGCTTGCACTGGACACTGCCCTTCTGGCAGGTTATGAAACCTATCTGCCAAAGCAAGTACATCTCCATCAAAATTTTTTTAAAAAATTATTAATGCATAAAGTTAAATTTAGAAGTTCTCTAGGGTTACCTGTGGCTCCCCCTCTCTTTTGTTTTGGAGGAGCATTTTGATGTTTCTGTTCCTCCTCTCTACAATTGCCTATCCTTGAGGATTAAAGAGTATGCCAATGGTGTGTGAAATCTGAATGGTGTATGCACAAAAGTGTACAAAATGTTTAGAAGTATATGCAGGTCCATTATCTGTTTTTATTGCTTGTGGCAAACCCATAACTGCAAAGGCCTATGTAAGGAATTCAGTGACTACCTGAGCCATCTCTTACTGCAAAAGTAAATCCTGAAAAGGTGTCCATGACAACATGGATAAAAGACAGTCAACCAAAAGATTTATAATGGGTTACAATCATTTGCCAAATTTCACTGGGTCTCAAACCATGAGGGTTCTTCCCTGGAGGAAGCATAGGAGCATGGAAAAGAAGGCAAGCTGTACAGGCTTTTACTATGCTCCTAGCTTCCTCTTTTGTTATCCCAAACTGCAAGCATAAAGCTTGTGCAGCCTGATGATATTTAGAATGAAATTATCAGAATGCCTGAAATATGGGAGGTTGTCAAACATGGTGAAAAAGTGAACTGCCTTTGAGTTTCCATAAAAAAAATGACCTGGAAGTTCCATATTAGAGGAAACATGCAAGATATAATACTTACCTGGACATTTTCTTAAAGTTTCTTAAAAAGCTGATTTGTGCCATACCTCCTGAATAAGCTGAATCAGATATTATATTTACATCTCCTGAAAGGAAGTTCTAACTACTCTTTTTATAGCTAAGTGAGGAGAATACACAGCACAAATGTTATCTTTAGATGAATTTGTAAAGATGTTTTTTTCCTTTAAGAGGAACCTTAGAAACTTTTTCTTCAAAAATCCATGCCCAATTATGTAATAGCCAGGGTATCTTTAAGGACCTCTGTGTAAAATTTGGAACTGTGGTCAATAAAATTTGCTACTCTGGAATGGTTTCACAGCATGTATTAATTTGTGCATTGGTATAGAAGATGTATATCTTGTCATGATTTATCCCAGATAATTGTGTTACTCACTTAATGGCCTTTGATAAGATTCTAGCCACAAGCACTGGGTAAGGAATAAAGCTTTGGTCTGCTTGTGCTTGGAGAGTCACCCCCTTGATCACATTGTCTCCTTGATGAGGGACTGCTGTAGGTCTTTTGTAACAAAAACTGATATTTCCAAAGATTTTTGAGTGACTTTTCCAACCACATTGGATAAAGCCAGTTCAACTTCTCCCAAAGCCTCTTGAGCTTCTTTTATAAGCTAGTATAGTGAATCTAAAGCAGTGTCTCCCCTTAAAATGTTGTACAATGTTTGTAATTGATAAGTAGTTAGACCTAACACTGGACACATCCATTGGATATCTCCTATTAATTTCTAAAAGTCATTAACATGTTCAACTTCTCTATTCTTAAAAAAAAAGTTTTTTGTACTACAAGTACCTTGGGATATACATTACATTCTAAATATTGAAAAGGCACATGCCTTTGAATTTTTTTCTGGGGCTATTACAATTGGTAGTTCCTTCTTGTTTCCATGATTTTTTGTAGACATGCTTCCAACATTTGCTCCTCAGGTGCTCCACCCCAAGATATTATCCATGTAATGTAATAATTTAGCTTTTGAAAATGCTTTTCTTACTGGAGTAAGAGCAGCAACCACATATATTTGACACATGGTAGGGCTATTTATTATTCCCTGTGATAAGGCTGCCTATTCAAATCTTTTATAAGACTCAGCTAAATGAATGCTAAGGCAAATCTTTTCATATCTTTCTTATCCAGAGGAATAGAGTAGAAACAATCCTTAATATCTATAAGCCAGAGGCCATTCTCTGGGCAATTCAGTAGGAGATGGAAGCCCAGGCTGAAGAGTTCTCAGTTTCCATTTATCTCAAATCAATCAACACCCACCATTTTCCAGATTTCTTTTTTACAGCAAATAAGGGGAATCCCAAGGACTTATAGGTTGTAGGTATCCTTGGTCCAGTTGCTCCTGTTACATAACTAATAAGGCCTAAATTTTTTCACTGGTTAAGAGCCACTCTTCCACCCACATCACTGTATCAATTTTCCATTGGATGAGGACAGGTGGAAAGTCTGGCAGGCTTTTTTTTAGGCAGTGGGCCTGCCTAAAAAAATCTGAAGCACTCAATCTTACTGCAGTAAAATATCTTTTTTCTTTTGTCTTACCTCCAGACATAGGAAGGCTAAACTGTGCTGTACTGTAGGGGCTGATGAAGTTACAGCCCCTCTGGCCCCTCAAATCTCCTAGGGCAGTCCGTATCTCCCTTCCAGCCCAATTCTCCATATCCCTCAAATCTCCTAAAGCAGTAACAAACAATATAAAGCAACAAAATACTAAAAAAGACTTCCTTAGCTCCTTCCCAAGTGCTAGAGAAGTACTTCTGGGGCTAGGGGCACCAATCCTTTGCTTGTTTTTGTCCTCATACTTCCTGGTTTGACATCCACACTAAAAGCTTTCTTTTTCTTATATGTGAGATTCCTTAAAGTCAATTTTATCCCACTGTATTCAGTTAGTTGTTCTCCCACTACCCTTCCACATATATGGCTCCAAATTCTACTTCTTACAAAGCCATGAAAACGTGTACTCCTGAGCATCTGAGAACTCAGTGATCAGCTTCTGAGTTATGAACAAACTTTTCTTTTCTATTAACCTAATTAAGCATGCTTCATACTTCCCTTGGGAGGGAGGCTCTTTTGTTACTATTTGCCCCATTTTCGCTGAAAAACAAAAGTGATTAGATTAGCCTTTACCGAATCTTCCCCCTTGCCTATCTTTAAACTTACCCTATTCCTAAAGTAATGGGGATTCCTCTGCTGAACTCACCCAATCGTGTCAGTCGAGCTGCTCTGTACCTTGCTTTCTAGGGCCCCATGTTTCTAGGACTCCATATTTAGGCACCAAATGTTGGAGGATCTCTGGAGGATCCCATTACCAGCCCAAGTCCTTGGTCTTAAAAGAGGAATGATGAGGTGGGACTCACATGGATGGTCAAACATGGAGTCTGTTTATTCCAAATTCTCTCACCCTTATATATCCTAATGCCCTTATGTAACAAAATATGAAAAAGCAAAAAAAGAAAATCAGTAAAAAACAGAAAAATAATTTTAATTATAGAAAGCTATTTAGGTGACAGGGAAGAGCAAAACAACAGAGGACAAAATGCCCACATGGGAAATCTCAAAGGTTGATATGAATTGGTCTCAAATCAAAGAGGTTTATTGGAACCTCTCATGAAGTATTTTTAAAGGCAAAGGAAAGAGGTAGAAAATTGGGAAAAGAAATGAGAGGTATGCATGAGAGAGTCAACAGCTTGAAAAAGGAAGGACAAAAATTGACTGAAGGAACTTAACACCATTGACCAAATGCCCCCCCCAAATAAATAAATAAAAGTCCACTAAAGAAGTTAATTCTTTAAAAAACACAATTGGCCAAATGGAAAAAAAAAATCTGTAACTATAATCTCAAGAAAAAAATACTGCAACCTGCCCGAAGAAAAAACAAATCAGAAACAGAAACAAAAGACAATTCAAATACTGAGGAGTTACAGTCAGGATTTATCCAGGATATGGCAGTTTCTACAATAAAGTATCTAAGAGCCTACCCTATTCCAGAAGGCAAAGGGACCTGAAGTTACAACCAAGAATCAACTATCCAGTGAGAGTGAGCAGGATGTTTCAGGGAAGGAGATAAATCTTCAATGAAGTAAGGGACTTTCAATCATTTCTACTGAAAAGACCAAAACTAAACAAAAATTTGATCTTCAAACACAGAACTCAAGAAAAGCATAGAAAGATAAACAGGAAAGAAAACAAGCAATTAAACATTATTTAAAGGTTAAACTGTTTATATCCCTAGACGGGAAAATGATACTTGTAACTCTTGAGAATGGTATCTTTTATAGGGCAGTTAGAGAACACATATATAGACAGAAGATGTGGATATAAATTGACTCTGATGTGATAATATTAAAGAAAAGTAGCAAAGGATTGTAATGGGAGAAGAGGAAAGGGGAAATAAAATGGGATAAATCAAATCACAAGAAGAGGCACAAAAGACCCATTATAATACAGGGAAAGAAGGGAGCAGATTGATCATTTTCTGAAGATTAATCTCTTCAGTTTTGGCTCAAAGTGGGAACAATATATCTTACCCTATAAAGAATTTGGAGGAGAAAGGAGAAAGAAAAAAGAGGAGCTGAATAGGGAAAATACCTAGGAGTACTAAGAGAAGAAAAGAGGTGTGACAGAAAGGAGGGCAGGTTGAGGGCAGGGTGGATCAGAAACAAAATACTACCAATGAATGATGGAATAGAAAGAGAGAGCAAAAGGATAAAAAGGGAGAAAATAGCAAAGAAGGAAATACACAGCTGGTAATCATGACAGTGAATATCCATAAGATGAACTATCCCATAAAATAGAAGTGAATAGCAGAGTGGATAAAAATCAGAATCCTACAATATGTTGTTTACAAGAAATACAAGAAATACATTTGAAAAAGAGAGATACATACATAGTAAGGTTAAAAAATGGAAGCAGAATTTATTTGCTTCAGCTAAAGCCAAAAAAAGTGAGAAAAAGAAAAATACAATTGTAGCAATTCTAATTTCAGATAAAGCAAAAACAAAAATATAGATGTAGTTAAAAGAGAAAAGAACGGAAACTACATCTTGTTAAAGGGAGCCACAAACAATGAAGTTATATTAAAACTAAATGTATATATACCAAGAGGTATAGCATCAAAAGTTAAGGTAGCTATAGGAAGAAAGAGACAGCAAAATTACACTAATGGGGGAATCTTAGCTGTGCCCTCTCAGAATTAAACAATTTCAATAATAAAATAAACAAGAAACAAACTATGGAGGTTAATAGAATATTTAAAAACAGATATAATAGGCCTCTAAAGAAAACTTAATAGGCTTAGAAAAGAATATACCTTTTTTCTCAGCAGTACATGGTACCTACACAAAAAAATGACCATGTATTAGGCTATAAAAATCTCACAATCAACTGCAGAAAGGCAGAAATAATAAAAACTTCCTTTTCAGATCATGATGCAATAAAAAATGCATTCAATAAAGGGTCAGAGATGATAGACCAAAAATCAATTTGCAATCAAATAACTTAATTCTAAAAAATGAGGGGTCAAACAACAAATTGTAAAAACAAACAATAATTTCATCCAAGAGAATGACAATAACAGGACAACATACCAAAACTTATAGAGTGCAAATAAAGCAGTACTTAGGTGATTTTTTTTAATCTCTAAAAGTTACATGAATAAAGTAGAGAAGAGGGGTTCAAAGTACCGGGCATGCAATTAAAAAAGCTAGAAAAAGAATAAATTAAAAACCCCAATTAGAAAATTAAAAATTCTGAAAATCAAAGGAGAGTTAATAAAATTTAAAGTAAGAAAATTATTGAACTAAATAATAAAACTAAGAGTTGAATTTATGAAAAAACAATAAAATAGATAATCCTTTGGTTAACTTGATTAAAAAAAGGAAAGAAAAAAAAATTTACCAGCATTAAAAATGAAAAGGGTAAACTTACCACCAATGAAGAAAAAAATTAAAGCAATAATTAGAAGTCACTTTCCCAATTGTATGCCGACAAATCTTTCAATCTAATTTAAATGAATAAATATTTACAATTATATAAATTTCCCAGGTTAACAGAAAAGAAATAAATTACTTAACCTCATTTTAGAAAAAAAAAGTTGAATTAAATTACACTTACCTTTTAAAATCAAACTTGTTTATTAAATGTCCCCGGAATTAATATGGAAGCTTTATAACCACAGTCATACATTGAAATATTTTATTGCCCATTAAAAATGCCAAATGAGTTTTATATTTAATGGGTTGCCATGAGCAAAAGTAGGATGATAAAGATAAGAGATGATAGATCCAAATTGCAACTGGTGGTTTCAAGGACTTGACATGGGAACATTGCACATCTTTGGTATTGAAGTTATTACCCTGAGTCATGCAACAACATGACTCAGTAGAATCAAAATTTCACAGGACCCAAACAGCACTGAGCAAATATTTTATAAGTATAAGAAGACTACTTCATTTTACTTAGGATTAAGTATAAGAAGACTGCCTCATTTTACCCAAGGATTTGTTAAAATAGCCTATGTAAACCAGTTTAAAAACCTCTTAAAATAATCTTTAAAAACATCATGGAAATATAAGCTAGGATGAATAATAATGATAAAATGATGATGATGTTCATCTTATATTGCATTGAGCTCAGATGCCAATGATTCTGAGACAAATTGCAAATTCTATTATTATTCTTTAATGTTTAAATTTCAATGTACTATTGCATAGGGATCTACAATGATTGCTTTTTATAAATTAAAGGTACATGTTGATAACAACCCAGAATCATTCTAGTAATATAAGATGATATAGATACTCAGTGTCTCTTGCTGTTTCTATCTAGTTTTACTAAAAAAAATGTGTATATTTAAGCCCTTTTTGTTTCATATAGTTTCAAAGGTATGGGTATTCAATAAGCAATATTCATTTAAATATTGGGGGCAGGGATTGAAAATATTTTGTCTGGAAAGGACAACAATGTTCTTTCCCAAAATGGGAAAGGTATAGTCTGATTTCCATCAAGTTAATTTGTGGAATTTTAATGAATATTTATTTAAGGGTTCATATTTGTAATATAAAAGTTTGTTGCTTATTCACTTATGAATGAAAATTTTGTGTATCTAAGAGAAATATAATTCTCAATACTTGATTAAATGTTTCTAGAAGTTTGATTTTTTTTTCAACCTGAAGAAACATATGGTACCCCATTTCTATCCTTTTTCTTGAAAAATCCAGATGGAATTGCAAGTCCAGGGTCCTAAGAAAAATACAGTGTCTTAATTCTTACAGCAAAAGCCTCATCTTTAGTCTTGAAACCTTCCAATATGTTTAAAACAAAAGATTCAGACTATTGTTCCCAAGCTTTTTTGCTGACATATTGTTAGTTAAATTTATGTGAATGTTCTGGTGAAAGACCATTTAGTTTCTTTCTTGGATCTTCAATAAGTTGACAGAAACTAGGCATATATTCAAATACATTTATAAATACAAAAAACAATTATACTTTATAATTTTTTTCTTTTTCTAAAGATTTCTAGATGTTTAACAATTTTGTTAGCCTTTTCTTTTTCATGAAAATACTTTTTATTGGTGTATTTTATTTTGTATTATCACTAAGCTATGTTATCTTCTTACCCTTCATTACATAGTAAAAATGCTATCCCTTGTACTATGCTTGTGGAATTTTTTTAAGGTTCCTTCAAGATTTTTTTTTAAAACCCCATGAATAATCTATGATCTTTCATATTTTGTGTGTGTACAAGTATGTGAAAGACAAGGAATAATTGGGGATATAATAAATAGGGATTCTGGGGGAAAAAAAGTTACTTCAATTCATCTTACCTGTAGCAAATGTATGTGACCCTAGGCAAGTAACTCAATTACTATCTGCTTCAGTTTCCTTATATGTAAAAAGGGGATAACAATAGTCTTTACTTCTCATGACTGTTAAGATCAAATGAGATATATTTGTAAAGTTATATGAAAAACTAAGAGTTCTATATTATTTTATTGAATCAATGAATGTGGAATTGAATGAAAGACTATTCAATAATCCATACAGGTAATTTATATGTTAGGGTACTTTCTGAGGGCTTGTTCAATAATCAACTTATGATATTGAGTTACTCTTTAAAGCAGTGACATTTTTTGACACTAACATTTTCATTCTTGGTCAGTATATCAGTTTCTTGTAAGCCTTTATAGATTTCTAAGTGATATCAGTTATGAATGCTTTGAAAAAATTCATGAATATATAATTGAATTATTTTGTTATTCTTTTATCCATGATCAAATCCACTTAAGAAGTAATTTTTAAAAAGCTATATAGGACATCATGTACTAGGTGGAACAATGAATATCATGTTGAGCCTAGAGATAGGAAGATTCATCTTCCTCAGTTCAATCTGCCCTCAGACACTTAAAAGCTGTATGACTCTGGCCAAGTCACTTCACTGCTTGGCCACAGTTTCCTCATTTATAAAATGAGTTGAAGAAAGAAGTAGCAAACCAGTCCAGTATTTTTCACAAGAAAACACCAATGGGGCTGTGAAAAGCTGGCCATGACTGGAAAATCAATGGAAAGAAAGGGATAAAAGACAATAATTTCTATAATGGTATTATAACTGAAGACAGGACAGTGTTGTATTACTTTTCCTCAAGAGCCATAGGAAGAATTCACAAAGGTGGTGATACTTCTAAGGGAAATATATGGAAAAATATGGATGAGAATCACATAGGATAATGAGGGTGAAATCTACACTGTAGAAGATAATATACATGCCAATAAGATTGAATTGTAAGAGGTTTTGTATTTTATAGGAATTAGACTGATATAGATTTACAGTTATACCAATGTATGTAAGAATCCAATGTAACTTAAATTATTGTCTTTGGAGGTAACATATTATAACAGTTAAATATTTAAAGAGTCAGACATCTGGGTTCAAAGCCCTGACTATGTTTCTGAATAGCTGTGTGACTTTGGTCAAGACTTAATATCTGTCTAAATTTTCTCATTTTTAATAAATTATATTCTGCATCCCTTTCAGGCTTACAATGCTGGGATTTCAGTACCGATCTTTGGTAAAATTCAAAATGTATAATAGAATGTGTAATAGAATTTATATTCTGCCTTATTTGTTTGACTTACTTACAGCATTTAACTGCAGCATTGAGATATGAAATATGGTTTTTTATCTCAAGGTTACAGATTAAAATGAGCTGGAGGCAGTAGTCTAAACAAACAATCAATGTTAAAATGATACTGGTTTTGGAATATACAAATTAGTTTCTGGGTCCCAAAGGCCATACTGCTTTTTATAAATAACAAGCACAAAAAGGAACATGCTTCAGGTGAGTGGAAAGAAATATGTTTCAATACGTTTCAGACAAATTTTTCCTCCATTTTTATTGATGCAAAAAGGGGAATAACTTGACTTAATTGAAAAATTTATATTAGAAATGTGTTTTCTACCTAGAGTCCCCCTAAATATTCTAAACTGTGGTTGGTATGTACTATTATGAATCTTTTCAAAAGAAATGTGTTGTTTTGTAAGATACATATTTTTTAAATTATCTCTCTGAACTTATATTAAGTATGATATAGCTTATCTTTACCCTCTAATCTTTCAATGTAAAATTATGCTTGGTCCTTATTAAAAGGAATTATTCTTGTAGCATAAAGCACTTTTCATGGAGAGACAGTGTGAACCAGTGGAAGAAGCACTAACTTTGGACTCAATCAAAGAAGAACCTCCTTTTGAATTCCACTTCTGATACTTCCTACCAGTGAGAACTTGAGAAAGGTATTTCATATCTCAGGTCCTCAGTTTCCACAAATATAAATTAAAGGTATTAGAATAGATGAGTTCTGATATCTCTTCCAAATGCTATAATATACAAGATGTTTTCCCAGAGAGATGTTGTCCCATATAGAGATGAAAAATAGCATGCATCCTTGCTTCACAAGATAAAGCTTAATTAAGAGGTACGATCTACTAGGCAGTTAGTTGATCCAGTGGAAAAAAGCACTGAGTCTGGGGTCAGAAAGACCTGAGTTCAATTTTGATCTGAGAAATTTATAGGTTGCATTATCTTGGGCAAATTACTTAATCTCTATTTGCCTTAATATATTGGAGAAGGAAATGGCAAATCATCCCAATATCTTTGTCAAAAATAATTTGGTCCTCAAGAGTCATAAAGAGTTGGATGAGACTGAGCAACAAATAATTTATTTTATTTTATTGAATCTATAGTCACATTAATTTGGGATCTCTCTCTGATGAAGCAAATTGTAATGATACCCCATCCTGTGATTCCTCAATGGAGAATTCTTCCAACATGCAAGTTGGCTTCCCTTTTTCCTTTTACAATATATGGAAACCAGTCGAGCATATTTACTTTACACCAGCTTTTTCAATCATTGTCTCTATCAATTCCACTGACTTAGCACCTTGCTTCAAGTTCTGGCCCATAACGTGTGTGTGTTGCAACTGATAACATGGTCAAGGCACACGGACAATTTAGTTACTTTCCTTTTTAAATTCCAGTTTCCTTTCTATAGTGGCTGTACCAATTCATCACTCTACCAACATTGTATTAATGGATCATCTTTCTACAATCCCTCAAAAATAGATTATTCCTAATTTTTTAATCATCTCTGCCAACCTCAGAGTTGTTCTTTTGCTTCTCTCTTATTGTAAATATTTTGAAAGTTTTGTTGTTTAATTGGAAAGGAAAGTTGAAGAAATAATATATAGTTTTGAAATGGCAGGATGGAGAATTTGTATTTCAGAATAAGGAATTTTGGAAGATTTTTGAGCCAAAGAGCTTGGTCAGAGATAGGAAAAATTAAAATGCATTATAAATATATGCTAATGTAGTCTCAAAATCACAGAATATGTCAAGACCTAAAGGACATCTAATCCAGGAATTTATAGATCCCCTTGTGGGTCCATGAACAGATTTCAGGCTTTACATGTACTTGGGTAGGGAAAAAATACATTGTTATTTCAATAGAGTGGATTTCTATTACAATCCTATTTATTTTATTTTATGTAGAAGAAAGTGGCAAACCACTCTACTATCTTTGTCAAGAGTCAGGAGTGAACAACAACAAAATACATATGAAATGTTATTCTCAAAAGGGATACATAGAATTTACCAGAATGTCGTGTCCAAGGCACAAAAGAGGTAAAAAAAATCATTGATTTAATGTAAGACCCTTATTTTACTATGAACAAAGTGAAACAATGTGGGAGAATGATTTGTCTAAGCTGAGGTACTAAAAGTCATGGGCAAGACAAAGTCCTACTTTCTCCTGAATTGCAGTTTCCTAGAATTTCTACTATGACATATTGGTTTCAAGTTATAAGACTTCTGAAATAATCCTCATTTATGACATATACCAAAAGAACAGTCAGTTTTTGTAAAGGAAATTTTTCTCCTGACAAGAGGCTATAAAGAGTTTTTCTAAGTAGAAATTCTACAGGAAAGAAAGTCCCCATGCATTTTGCTGTGAAAGCTGTTAATGTTTCATTGACTCACGACACAGGTTTTACCATATATTCTATGACAAAGAATGGCACAATTGTTTCACCCCCTGAATCATATACCATGGATCCAAAATAGAAATGAGACAAGTTAACCTTAGGTTAAAGGTGCCAATATATTTGGGTTTAGCCACATTTTCTTTCTTTCTTTTACAAAGTAGCATATTCCTTAAAGTTATAATTTGCTTAGATTATATACCATAGAATGATATGATACATATGGAGATAATGTCATAAATAATTAGGACTTGTATTTTTTATATTAGTGGATGTTGTTTTTTGGAATGCTGTGCAGAGTCCCATGATTGCACATAAATCAGACTCCCTGAAAACATGGTCTCTTTGGTTTGTTTTTTGGCCATTATTTGTATTTTTAGTGTTTAATACAATGCCTGCTTGACACATAGTAAAAATTTAATAAATGCTAATTGACTATACATATTGTATATCTGATGATAATTTTAGCACTTCCGTTCTTCATGTTGTTAAATTTATGAAAGAATGTTTTTAAACCATTTTTAGCTCTATGGATATAAATATGATAAGATGGAGAAATCAATATAAATTTAAAGTCTTATACTTTGATTCAAAATATTATCTTTACAAGTGTGACTAAATGACATGTCATTTTTAAATTATTGGGTGTTTTAGTGAATTCCAATCCTATGAGTCAATGTAGTAAGTCAGCAAACAAACAAACAAACAAAAAAAACCCACTGCAATCTTGGATTGTATTAATAATATATCCACAACAAAGAAAATGATAATTCATTCTCTTCTTCCACAAACATTATTATTATTATTATTATTATTATTATATTCAGGTCTGGGTTTAACATTTTTTAAAGAATGGTGTCTTGCATTTAAAGAATGAATCTTGGTGCATATCTAAGGAAGTAGAGAGAATGATGAAGGAAATAAAAATCATGACATACTACAACTGACTGAATAAAAACAGAATGCTTTCAGAAAAAAAAAAAAAAAACTTGGGAATGTATGATATGTGTCTTTAAGAAATCTTAATACTGTCATCTATAAGACAGATCAAACTTGTTTTACTTGGACCCAAAAGGCATTATTAGGAGCAGCAAGCAGAAATTTCAAGAGAACAATATAGATTTGATATTGGGGGAAAGAAAATGTTCTTACAATTAGAACTTTTCCAAATTGGGATGGGTACTTTGCAAGAAAATGGGATCCTTGTAATTAGAGGTCTTCAAGCAGAAGTTCATGAGACCATGTCAATTATACTAGATAGGACATTCTTCTTTAGTTGGTCATTTATCAATATGATTGCTGAATTCTATTAAAATTCTGATTATTTTTCTTTTTGGTCTTCCTCTCCCTAGTGCCTAATAGCACTTGATAAAGAAATACTAATTAATCAATTTCATAATCCATAAAGGGGTGACTGGAGAAGCTATTTATGTTAATTTGCCATAACTAGTTAAAGTCATCATTAGCAAATATATAAGACCATGGAATACATTTTTGGATATTTAAAAAATTCTCACCCTTTGTCTCTCCAAGCAATTACTATTGTTAAAAATAGGGGAAAATGCTTTAATATTACTTTTATAATTTTATAGATTTTCATGATTAAGATTTACAGCATAACACTTTATTGTTGGAGCCAAAAAATGCATATATATTTAATTATGTACTGCATTATTACCCACAATAATCATGTATATTTTCTCAGACGTGAAATTCTAACATTATATTCCAATTAGGGACCAAATATTCTCTGTCCATTTCCTCTAGGATCATAGAATCAGTAGTTGTTCTCATTAATATCAGCCAAGAAGACATCTTGCTATTACTTATGCTCTTGCTAAGCTATATTGGTTTGAAAACATTTGTGTTATTTATAGAGTTGATTTCAGTTACATTTTCAGGAGCAGAGGAGGAATGAGTACAGATATTTACATTTTGATGTCATGAGCCCATTACAAAAATTAAATACTTTAATTTTCTTTCCTAAACACATTGTACAGTAATAGAAAATTGTTATGCTTTTTATCTTGTTCACCCTTGGAAACATCCTTTAGGTGGCAAAAGATTCCTGTCATATGTCCTCCTCACTTTCATAATTTTTATCATTCTTACCCATAGCTCCTTCTGATTTTGTGGAGGAAATGCATTTTTTTTTACACCTTCCACGTGGTGTATTATGATAAAAAGATCACTGGACAGTGAGATAGAATGCCTAAATTCTAATTTTGGCTTGCTCTTAACAAATCATATATCATTCAGAAGGCCACTTTACGTATGCATATGCATGTATGAACATACATATTCACAAGCATATTTATGTATATGTAAATATGTATTTTTAAAATTAGAATGTGCATATAACAAAATCATACATAAAATAATTGTTTGGGAGAAGAGCTAAACTTAAATATTCCTGACCCCATGCCCAAAAGTAACTACTATGAAAATCTAGCTACCTTTTATCTAGGCCATCTCATTTCCTAATCTGCAAAATGAGAGTTGGATTACATGAATCCATTAAGTAAATTGTAACTCTTACGTCAGAAATTTTCTCATGACACATGGTACCCTCTGACAGGTGGGGAAATTTACTCCTATCTTGTTTCCTAGCCAGGAACCTAAGACAAAATATGTATGGAATTTCACAGTATATTAAAGGCAATTTCCCACTTATAAGCATCTAATTAACAAAATCACAAAATGAAAGTTTTATTAAAATGAGGAAAACAACCAAAATTCTTAATGGAACTATTTTCAAAGATATGTGAAGTCATTTGATATTTGCAATATGAAGTCATCAGAGGAGGCTTTTTAATCTACAAGTTCTGTATAGTTCAATGGTTCCTTACTGATCCAAGATAGCAGAATCTGACTTTCTGACTTTTTCTCTCCAACTTCCCACCAGTGTTCACAACTCTGAAGCCTATGTTTGGAGTAAATTTTCCAAGCAAGTCAAGTCTATAAAAAGTACTCTTTTGTTGCCATCTATTCCATGTGAGATAATTGTGGTAGTGGTGATGATGAAGAAGGTAATTTTATTGAACTCCTTAAGGTTTGCAAAACAGAGCACATCCATCATCCCATTTGATCCTCCCAACTACCTTGTAAGATGCCTTTATTATCCCAATTTTATAGATGAGGAAGCTGAAACAGAAAGCAGTTAAGTGACTTGTTCAGCACTACACACATTGATTGAGTTCTCAGGATTTTCTTCCTAAACAATTCTTGAATTTAGATTAGAATGGTGATTTCTTTAATGGTGAGGATTTTGTATGCATTGATTTCCAAAGCTCCTCCAATATTTACACACTCTTAAACACTTCCTCCTCTCCCCTCTTTCTCTCCCTTCCCTTCTCTCTCTCTCTCTCTCTCTCTCTCTCTCTCTCTGCATAATGTTACTTGAAATCTCATGTGAAGAACAGATTGTCTTTTATTGTTTGTTTGCCTTTTTTACCTCGTTGCTTGGCACACTGCCTGGCATATAATAAATAATAAATGGTAGTTTACTGACTGACTAAATAAGACTTATGGAGTTGCCTAAGATAAATGTAGAATAGCTGACCTATCCAAGATCATTTTTGTTGTTGTGTAGTTGTGTCCAAATCTTCATTGGGTGTTCTTTTGGCAGAGATGTTGGTATCATTTGTCATCTTTCTCCATCCCATTTTACAGATGGAGAAAAAAGGAGTTAACTTACTTGCCTAGAGTAATATAGTTAATAAGTATCTGAGCCCAGATATGAACTCAGGAAAATAAGTCTTTCTGATTCCAGACCCAGCACTGTATCTAATGCTTCACCTAGCTACCCACCCTCATGTGGAGGGAGATTAGATTTGGAAATTCATTGGTATGCTATTTCTAGCCTTATCCTTCTTCATCTCTTTCTCCTAGAATCCCTAAAAATTTTTCAAGGATTGCTCAGGTTCCTACCTAAGCAACATTTCTGACTAGTTTTTAGAACTGTTTTCAAGGAAATTATTTTATGTAAACATCATATTTTCTATGTGTATTTATTGTACACAAAGCCTTCCAGATTAAATGTAAGCCTCTTAAAGGTAGACTTAGGTTCTTTTTGTTTTTATTTTTTTTATTTTTAATCCCCATTGCCTAATTTAATACTTCTCAGAAAGTAGGTGTGGTGTTTGTTGAATTTTAATTTTATGTTTGTTGAATTGAAATGGAAATAAATTTCCTGTTAACTGCTATATTATTGATCAGCTATGATCCTTTATCCTTTATTGATTTTCTGTTTCTTCTGGTTCTATAAACATGGTCTACAAACATACTTAGAACTTTGCAATTCCAAAAACAAAACAAAACCTTGGCTTGACCCTCTTACTCCTACATGAAGCCACCCTCTAACTCACTTTTTTTATTCACTGCCACACTTCTCAGAAGGATAAATTTTGTCATTTTGTTTCTTCTTCCAACTCTTCACTCCGTTTCTTTTTTTTTTTTTTTTTTTTTTATTTAATAGCCTTTAATTTACAGGATATATACAATGGGTAACTTTACAGCATTAACAATTGCCAAACCTCTTGTTCCAATTTTTCACCCTTTACCCCCCCCCCTCCCCAAATGGCAGGATAACCAGTAGATGTTAAATATATTTAAAATATAACTTAGATACAAAAAGTAACATGACCAAAACATTATTTTGTTGTACAAAAAGAATCAGGACTTGAATTATTGTAACAATTACCTTGTAAGGAAAATCAAAGATGGTGGTGTGATAAAATATAGGGACTGGGAATTCAATGTAATTTGGGTTTTTAGTCATCTCCCGGAGTTCTTTTTCTGGGATAAGGCCAGTTCAGTTCATTACTGCTCCATTAGAAAATGATTTGGTTGATTTCGTTGCTGGAGGGTTGGCCCTTGATCCATCGGGACTGGTCATTCAGTATTGTTGTTGAAGATATAATGATCTCCTTGGTCCCTGCTCATTTCACTTAAAATCAGTTCTTAAGTCTCCCAGGCCTTTCTGAAATCATCCTGTTTTTATTTAAGAACAGTAATATTCCATAATTTTCATATACCACAATTTATTCAGGCTATTCTCCAACTGGATGACATCCATTCAGTTTCCAGTTTCTAGCCACAAAAAAGGGTGCCACAAACATTCGTGCACATACAGGTCCCTTTCCTCTTTATAACCTTTGGGATAAATCCCAGTAGTAACACTTGTTGGATCAAAGGGTAGCCAGTTTGATAACTTTAGCATAGTTCCCAAACTACTTCCAAAATGGCTGG
Organism: Sarcophilus harrisii; assembly: GCF_902635505.1. Taxonomy (NCBI): domain Eukaryota; kingdom Metazoa; phylum Chordata; class Mammalia; order Dasyuromorphia; family Dasyuridae; genus Sarcophilus; species Sarcophilus harrisii. Next base: position 42,311,680 of record NC_045430.1, read on the forward strand.
ATCTGTTTCCACAACCCACCAACAATGAATTCAATGTCCCGTTTTCCCACATCCCTCCAAAAATCATCATTATTTTTTTTCCTGTCATCTTAGCCAACTAAGGTGGAGGGTATCTTAGAGTTGTTTTAATTTCTTTCTTGATTAATAATGACTTGGAGCATCTTTTTTCATAAGATTAGAAATAGTTTCATTCATCTGAGAATTGTCTGTTCATTCCTTTGGACCATTTTTCAATTGGAGAATGGGTTTGATTTTTTATAAATTAGAGTTAATTTATATATTTTGGAAATGAGGCCTTTATCAGAACCTTTTGACTTGTAAAATATTTTCCCAGTTTATTCTTCCCTTCTAATCTTTGTTCTGCAAATTAGTTTTTTTGTACAAAACTTTTCAGTTTGGTATAATCGAAATTTTCTATTTTGGATCGTTAATATCCTAGTTCTGTTTTGGTCATAAAAACCCTTCCCCTTCCACAGGTCCCGGGAAAACCATCCTATGTTCCTCTAATTTATTAATACTTTCCCCTTTTATGCCTTAGGTCAAAAACCCGCCTTTTGACCTTATCTTGGTGTACGGGTTAATATGGATCAATGCCTGGGTTTCCTGCCTATATTAGTTTCCAATTTTCCCAGACCTTTATCAAACAGGTGTTCTTATCCCAAAAGCTGGGGATCTTTGGGTTTGTCAAAGACTAGGTTGCTATATTTGTTGACTGTTTTATCCCTTGAACCTTAATCTATTCCCACTTGGATCAATTTAATCTATTCCTTAGCCAATACCAAATAGTTTTTTAACTGCCGTTCATAGTATAGTTTTGACTGGTACAGCTAAGCCACCATCATTTGATTTTTTTTTAAATTTTGGAAATTTTTGACCTTTTGTTTTTCCATATGAACCTTGTTGTTATTTTTCTTTGGTATTAAAAATAGTTTTTTGGGGAGTCTGATTGGGAAGCCCAAATAAATTAATTAGAATAGGTAATATTTATCTTTATTATATTTGCTCGTCCTATCCAAGAGGTTTTAATATTTTTCCAATTGGTTAGATTCTGGACAATTTGGGAAAAGTGGTCTGAATTTGCTCATAAAAGTTTTGATTTTCCCTTCAGATAGATTCCAAATATTTTATATTCCAGTAGTTACTTTAAATGGAATTTCTTTGTAAATTTGACTGTTGGATTTTGGTTAGGATATAAAGAATGCTATGAATTTTTATGGGGTTTATTTTACAACCGAACCTTTGCTGTATTGGTTTAATTTAACCCTTTGCAGAATCTCGGGGTTCTCTGGATAATTATCATGTCATCGGAAAGAGGATAATTTGGCTTCCTATTGCCTATTTTATTCCTTTAAATTTTCTCATTTCTTATTAAATAGCTTAGCGTTTCTAAATTAAATTTAAATAGTAAGGGTGATGGGTGGGCAACCTTGTTTCACTCCAGATCTTATTGGGAAAGGTTGAGTTTTGTCTCCATTACATTGGTTTTACGATGGTTTTAAAAAGAATTGATTTTTTAAGGAAAAGTCCATTTATTCCTATACCCTCAAGTTTTTAATTAGGAATGGATGTTGGATTTTACCAAATGCTTTTTGCATCTATTGAGATGACTTGGTTTTTGTTAATTTGGTTTGGATGGCCTAATTATATTGATGTTTTCCTAATATTGAACCAGCCCTGCATTCCGTATAAATCCTATTTGATCATAGTTAATTTCTTTTGGGAGGATTTTCAGTCTTTTTTGCTAATATCTTATTTAAGATTTTAGCATCAATATTCATTAGGGAGATTTCATTTTTCCTTTTTCTGTTTTCAGCCCACCTGGTTTTGTATCAGTACCATGTTCAGTTCTGAAGGAATTTGGTGGACTCCTTCATTCCCTATTTTTCAAATAATTTGTATAGATTGAAGCAATTGTTCTTTTAAAATGTTTGGAAAATTCATTAAAACCATCTGGTCCTGTGATTTTTCGGTTGTTTTAATTGCCTGTTCCATTTTCTTTTTTCTGAAATGGGACTATTCAAGCAATTTACTTTCCTCTTTAGTCTGGGGAAGCCCCATTTTGAGGTAATTATCCATTTCCTTATTTTCAAATTTATTAAAAGTTAACAAAATAAATTCCTTTATTATTTCTTAATTTCCTTCATTGGGGGAAAAGTTCCCCTTTCCCTTTTTTTAAGACCACAATTTCATTTTCCCCCTCCTTTTTCTAATGGGATTTTACTAAAGGCTTTCTTTATTTTATTGGCTTTTTCATAGAACCAACTCTTAGTTTTATTAAAGTTCCAAAGTTTTTTACTTTCTATTTTTAATTTCTCCTTTTAATTTTAGGAAATTTCCAATTTTAGTTTTGATTGGGGGTTTAATTTGGTCTTTTTTGGTTTTTTAGTTGCAAGCCCAATTCATTAATCTTTTCTTTTCTGTTTTATTCAAGAAGCCTCTAAGGAAGGTTAAACCCTCTTTAACTGCTTTGGTTGCATCCCACAAATTTTGTATGATGTCTCATCATTGTTTATTTATCTTAAAATTAAAGTTCTATAATTTGCTGCTTCACCCAAATCATTCTTTGGATAGTTTAGTTTCCAATTACTTTTGGTCTATTTCCAATTTTTGTTGAAATGAAGTTTCTTTGGCCAGATCATGATTCGAAAAAGAAAGCATTTACTATTTCTGCTTTCTTGCATTTAATTTTTGAGGTCTTTGTCCTAATATATGGTCAAATTTTTAAATAGGTTCCATGAAACCTTGAGGAAAGATATTTCTCTATCCCCATTCAATTTTTCTCCAAAAGATCCAACATAAAAATTTTTCAAATATTATATTTTACTTTAATTTCCTTTCATTTGTTTTGTGGTTTGATTTGTCTAATTCTGAGAGTGGTTGAGATCTCCACCATTACAGTTTTGTTGTCTATTTCTTCGGAAACTTTAACTTTCCTTTAGGAAGTTTGAGTGCCATAACCACTTGGCATATATGTTTAATATTGATATTGTTGTTGTTTATGTTACCCTTTTAAGGATGTTTCCTTCCTCATCTCTTTTAATTGATCAATTTTTACTTTTGCTTGATCCGAGGGGAATGGCCACCCTCTTTTTGATTTCACCCTGAAGATAATTAGGATTTGCTCCAGCCCTTTTACCTTTACTTCTATATGTATCCCCCTTTTGTTTTTGGAAAACAACAATTGGGTTAGGGTTCTTGACCTTTGGATCCGTCTTGCCTTTGCCTCCCTTTATGGGGGAGTTTATCCCACATTTAGGTTAGAATTACTAAATCTGTATTTCCGCCATCCTAATAACCCCAGATTGTGCTTTTTACTTATTCTTGCCCTCCCCCCAACCCTTCTTTTCCCTTTAAACCTTATCCCCTTTGTATCACGAATTTTCCTCTTTATAACCTCCTCCCCTTGAGCCCCTTTCCCCTTCCTTCCCTTTATTACTCTTTTTCCTTTTTCCTCTCCCCCGTTTTTAATTGAAGGGAGAGAAATTTTTAAAAAATGTCAATTATTTTTCCTTTTGACCAACCTGATGAGAGTAAGATTCCCAATGTTCCTTCCCTCTAATTTTCAGATATGATAAGTTTCTTTAGCCTCTTTGTGGGATGGGTTTTTTATCCCCCTCCTTCCCCAATTTTATTCCTTGCCATCATCCCTTTTTCCAATTCATTCCTTTTATGTTATATCAGTACTATCAAATTTTATATGGTTTTTTTTGTATATCCACAATTGGAAAAAAACCTCAAGAGTTATTTTTACCTTTTTCGCATCTCTTTGAGTTCTATTCTTGAGATTAAATTTTGTTTAGTTCTGGGCCCTTTTCAGAAACAAATGGAATTCATTTTGTTTTATTAAAGTCCATCTTCTTCCCTGAAGAAAATGCCGTTTTAGCTGGGTAGTTTATTCTTGGCTGCATCCCGTTCTTTTTTCGGGAAATCAATTTCCAGGCCCCTTCTTTCCTTTAATGTAGAGGCAGCCAGATCTTTGGTGATCCTTATTGTGGCACCCTCGGATTTAAATGGTTTTTTTTTGGTGTTTTGTAAATTTTTTCCTTTAACTGATAGTTCTGAAATTTTGCCACAATATTTTCCTTGGGGTTTTTATTTTAGGGTTTCCTTTTCAGAAGGTGTTTGATGAATTTTTTCAACCTTTTTTTCCTTCTGATTCTATTACATCTGGGGCAGTTCTCTTTGATGATTTCTTTGTAAAATAGTTTTGGCTCTTTTTTCATCATAGTTTCTCAAAGTCCAATAATCCTCAGAATTATTCTCCAGACCCTTTTTCCAAGTCTGGCTTTTAGCAAGTAGATTAATTCATTTTTTCCAGTTTGTCATTTTTTTTGGTTTTGTTGACTGATTCTTTGTGTTCAATATCATTAGTTTCACTTGTTCAATTCTAATTTTTTAAAGAAATTATTTTTTCATTAGCTTTTTACTTTTTCTGTTCGCCAATTGAGTTTTTGAAAGGTTTGTTTTGGTCTGTGGAATTTTTTTCCATTTCCACTAATTTTTTTTTGAATTATTTTCTTTTCCAATTACAGATCCTACTTTCTTGGAAAGTTTTTGTTCCTTTTCCAATTCACAAATCCTACTTTCTAGTGAATTTTTATTTTCCAATTACAAATTTTTTTTCCTGAGATTTTTTTTTTTAATTCACCAATTTTGTTTCCCTGCACTTCCTGGGGTTTTTAATTTTTCCAATTATTTTAGGAAGTTGTTTCTTTGTAAAGGTTTTTCCTTTCCCCATTTATTTCTAACTCTTTTGAATTTTTTAATGGCCCTCTTGTGAGAGCATTATGTTGGGGAGGACAGTCTGAATTTTTGGTTTTTGAGGTCTCTTCGGTTTTGTTTGACCTGCCTTTTTTCTGCATAGAAGTTGGCCCATCGTTCTTTTCACTTTTATTCATGTTAAAGCCTTTTTGGGGTTTGGGTCCCGGGGCCACTTTCCCCAAAGAGCAGGGAAAAGAAAACCTCCCTCCTGGCCCGAGGTATGGGAGTGCTCGGTGAGAGTTTTCCCTTCCCCAACAGGGAAGGGGATTCACCGGCCGGAGCTCTCAAACTGCTTGGTAGGGCTTGGGGGAATCATTGCCCGGCGGACTGGTGGGAAAGTGCCCGCCCAGGCCGGAGCCCTTGGGGACTGTGAGTATTAGCAGCTGAGGCAACCGCAGGAACCCAGGACAGCCACAAACCTGCCCAGTGTCTCGCCCAATGCAAATTGGGCCCCTGGAAAAGCCCCAAGGCCCCTGCCGAGCCCCCCCGGGCAGATTGGAGGCCAACCTGGGCTGGCGCCCTCCCGCCGTGCAGGATCACAACCTCCCCAAAGGAAAGCCCGACTGGGGTTGGGGCTGCGCGCTTGTGCCAGACCGGCCCTTCACCCCGGGTTTGAGACTCCTCGAACCCAACTTTCCCAGTTCGGCCGATCTCCCCGGCCCCAGAACCAACCTTTTTGGCGAACGCAGATTTTCTTGGCCGGTGAGGCAAATTCTTACTTTATCTTTACAATTGCAGCCAAGACTATTTTTGAGGTTCGAATAATATTGATAAAGAGGGAAGAAGAAATTTGAAAGACGTTGGGGTTTCTCCGCCATCTTGGCCTCCCCCCTTCTACCTCTTTAATATACTTTATCCCAGCCAATCAAATGAATCTTCCCTCTTGAAAACTGTCAATAACTCCTGAATCACGAAATCCAATGTATGTGATTCAGTCATTTTTCCTTCTTCCCTCCTATTCCCTTTCTTCTCCTTCCTTCTCTTCCTTCCTCTCTCTCCCTCCTTCTCTCTTTGTCTCTCTGTCTCTGTCTCTGTCTCTCTCTGTATGTCTCTCTGTCTGGGTATGTTTCTTTCTGTCTTTGTCTCTTTTTCTGTGTCTGTCTCTGTCTCTGTTTCTGTTTCTCTGTCTCTCTGTGTCTCTTTCTGTCTGTCTCTGTTTCTTTCTGTGTGTCTGTCTCTGTTTCTGTTTTTCTGTCTCTCTGTGTCTCTGTCTCTGTCTCTCTCTCTCTCTCTCTCTCTCTGTCTCTCTCTCTCTCTCTCTCTCTCTCTCTGTCATACACACACACACACACACACCATTCACCATTCCTTTCTTTTTGACACCTTCTTTACTCTTAATTCATTTTATATCACACTATTATGTAGAGTCTCAACCTCCCTAGTATTTGGGACAGATTACATAATCATTAATTCTAAATTTCCAAAATTAAAACACCTAGATTCAAGCCAAATTAGTAACAAATATTTATTAAATACCTTCTACATATAGGGTACTGTATTGCATTTGATCATTACAAAGATTTTTAAAAATGATACCTTCACTCAAGGAACTTATATTTTATAGCATAGCATATATAACAAAAAGCATGAAGGCAGGGAAATTATAGAAAACACTTGTAGAATTACCCATTTCTTTAGATTAGAATCAATTTTTTTCTTTTAAATTTCTGGTCAAGAATTGTGACTTAAATAAAATACTCACCACCTATCACTGTATAAGTTTTTTCACTGAAATTGGCATGATTTCTACTATGAACTTTTTTCTATAGCAGCAAAAAAAAGCTTTTGAAATTTCATAGTAGAAGCACACATGAAATTGATTCACTTCTTCTTGGCCCCATTAGAGAATTTAATATCAAAATCAATAAGTACTTTTTTATTTGTAGAAGATAATTTCTACAACAAATGTCAGAATTGTGAGTGAATATAAGAATTTCCCATAGTGATTTTTTTTCTGTTTTGAATGATTGCTCTGAGCCATCAGAACAATTGAAGTCTTTCAGAAAAGCTTTGAATCTTTCATGTGGAATAAGTTATGAAGCCAGACTTTCATAAAGGAATGTTGATGTTGTAAGTCACTGCTCTCTCAAATGTCCTACATAGAGATAGTTGTGAATGAAGACTGAGATTGAAGGGTCACAGAAAAGAGTCATTCCAAGACAAAACTAACTTTCTAAATTAATTCCCAAGAAACTAGATGATTCTCATAAAACTGTTATCATGGGCATAAATCAGCTAAGCAACTCACAAACTTGTCAAGAAGAAAGATTATTCTTTTTCCTCTTCTTTGGAGTAAATCTTGTCAAACTGTCTAACAGAGAAGGAAGGGAAAGGAAAGAGAGAGGGAGAGAAATAAAGGGAAAAAAGGAGGGATGGGAGATTTATATGTGGCTCAATTTTTGATTACAAGAATCCTCATTTTAACAAATTTTTGTTTCTCTGGTGTTCAAAATGCTAACCTTTGACTCAGTTTCTTTGACTTCTTCATTTAATATTATGAGAATGGAATTTAAAATATGCTGGCTCATTCCAGTGGCTATAATTATAGAACATAGGGATATCCATGGGCAAATAATACAAATAACCAACCCCAGAGTAAAAAGTAAATTGTTTGGTCATTCCTTCCTCCCCCAATCCCTTGTTTCATTGCTTATATTGTCTTAATCAAATGATTTGGGCATTATTAAGACAACTGGAAAGATACCTGGAGTAACAAGTATTTTTTATAAGTTAAATAGATTTTAAAAATTTATTGACCAACTTTTTAAAAAAATGACTCCCATGAATTTCTTGAACTGTCATTTTTTATCACTCTCTTTTCATTTATCATCTTGGATTTGATATCTTGAATATATCAATCATTTTGATGAACCTAAGTCAAGATTGTTCTTTTCACCTGTTAAAGCTACTCCCTCTACTTGCACAATCAACTTACACAATCAATTACAAGTGTTTGTAAGCACTGCTGAAGCCAAAACTTTATCATCCTACAAACCATCTGGTATAGTAGATAGAGAGTTTGCTTTAGAATCAGAAAATCCTTGGTTGTAAACTAGCTTCTGGAATATACTGACAAGACCCATGAGAGAGACATCTGTTGCATGAATCAGAGAACTCTGAGATGGTAAATTGTAGATTAGTTAATGATCTACATCAGTGGAGAGTTTCCCATATCTATGAAATTACCACAAAATATGCAAGGTAACAGTTACACTATATCACATGGTATAGTAATGAAAGATATTTTTTTTAAATGTCTCATATAGTAAATTCTTCACACTTATTTATTAAATGTACTAGCAGACTATGATTCTGGGAGTGTGGAGGACAGTAATATATCCCAAAATCTATATAAAGGTCTCATGAATTGTTTCTTCATTGTGTATTAGAAGAGACTGACTCCTTTCTTTTTCAAGATAGGATCAAAATCACGCTGGCTAATTTAAGATCTGGTTGCTGAAGCCTAAGTATAATTATACATTAATGGAGTTAATTGTATCAGTGGCTTCTAGCAAAGAACTATTCTTATCTCTAGTCATTCCATTTTAATTGTCACATGCCAAAAACCTTGTAAAAGTCCACAGTGTCTGCTCAGCCTTTATTCAACTGAGCCTTTATTCAACTGATATTGCATTATGTCTACTTACAGCTAATAGTTACAGTTTTAGTATAGTTAAGTTTTTTTTTTAAGTTTTAAACTTTAGTACATTTTAGAGTATGGTATAGGAATGACATCATTTAATGGAGTTGAGGAACATTTAATAAATATGAAATAAGTTTTCTCAATATTCCATGGATCTGTAATTTGCTAAAATGTGGATGTTCCCTTCAATAGCAAAGATTATGAGATCTATATGCTTTATATACTGACATTATAAGTTATGTTTGGGAAAAAAACAATGAAAAAATTTCATTCTTATATATAAGGGCCTTTTTTAACTTAGCTAGGCTGGTTCAAGAAAAAAAAACTTATCCATTCTTGGGCCAATATCCAATACCTCTTCAGGTCTGGTTAGAAGCTACCAGAGACTGTGAGGAGCTGGCTTTATTTTAATAACTCTTGTTCACCTCCATACCACATGGGGCCCAGTGTGATAGATGTGAACAGAACACTATTTAAAAGTAGGATAGAAAATATTGAAAAAAGGATTTGTAATATGACTCTGGATAAACAATCCTGATATTTTGACAATGGAAAAATAAGACACTAAACTTTTTTTCTTCCCTCGATTTTTAAATATATTAATACTCATAATAAATTCCACAGTACGTTCCTCTTACTGCCACCACCACTTCAAAGAATTAAAAAAAAAAAAAACAGAAGAAAACCTAGGAGTTAGTTGATGAGCTCTAGAGGATCATAGGATCTTAAATTTAGAAATGAACAAAACCTGGTAAGTCATTTATTCCAACTTCTTCACTTGAATATGAGGAAATTGAGCCCCAGAGAGCTTAAATTAGTTGCCCAAAGTCGTACAAGCTAAAGATACAGTATGTGAGATTTGATCCTCAGCCTCCTAATGCTGATTCTTTTCCTTTTTCTATTGTATCAAGTTTCCTCTTACTCTTAAATCTATCATGATTTTTAATTCAAATTCATGAAAACTTCCTTTAATGGTTCATTGACAGTGTCTCTAGGCTACTCTGGTGTAATAAAACAAGAGTGGTTCTTTATTAATTTATTAATTATTGACTGGTTCACTAGTTCATAAATACTAGATTCAGTAATATAGAGATATGACAATATTCATATTCCTGATTCAGGTATATTTCCCAGGGTTGAACTAGGAAGTATGAATCATTATTTCTATCTCCGTAGTGCTCTCTTTATATCAAATAGGTGCCCAGTACTCTTGAACTTCTTTAGTCTAACCATAGTCCCAACTTCTATATCATTAGTTCATACTCCAGACCTTTTCTGCTTTCCCCTTTCTGATACAATACTTAACTTAAAAAGATTAAAGTCTCCCATTGCATCCAGAGACATCTCCAGACGTCTTGATCTATACCTAGCCACTGGACCCAAATAGTTCTAGAGGGAAAGTGAGGCAGATGACCTTGCACAGCTGTCCCTCACTTAAATCCAATTCACATGTATGTCATGGCATCACCTCCCTATTTCAAGGTCCTCTTCAAGAATGAAGGACAAATGACAACAGTTTTTCCCTATCCAGATGTAGCCTATCCTATTTTCCATTACAACTAATCTGGTAAATTAATTCATAAAAATATATATGCTTGTGAATTATTATGTTAATATTTTCAAATTACTAGGAACTTTTTGAAGACAATGCTTTAACTTAGAGTATAATAGAATCAGTTCATAGAATTAATAGGATTGGAACTGCAAAGGGCCTTGGAAATAACCTACTTCAAATGTCTCATTTTACAGATGAGCAAACTAAAGTCCAGAGAAATTAAGGGACTGGATCAAGTTTAAAAAAAAAAAAAAAAACAGAAGAAGAGCTAGGAATAAGATCTACAAAATCATAGAATCAATGCTTAAAGGAAGATTTTTCAACCATTATTGCTACTCAGTGGGAAAGATAATTTGGAAGGGTGGTAGGATAAAGGGAATATCTCTTTCACTTTCATTCAGAAAAACATAGACTTTCTGAATTTCAGGTTGACCTTGATCTGATTTTTCTCAGTTGTTTTTTTTTTTTAAATATCTAGTTCCATGTGTGTGTTTTTGTATCTGAGTTATTTTCCCCAAATGACTCAATCCCTCAACTATAATAGTACCAACCAAATGAAAATGACTTCAGTGGTTTATTTTAATTGATTTTTACTGGATGCTCTGAAATATTGCTTGACTGAAGTCTTACTCTAGTGTCTCATCCTGGGATGAAGTCAATCATGGGTTCTTGAAGGTTGTGCCAACAGAGACTGTAGTAGGCCTTTCTGAAATGGAATAAGAGAAAGTAATCATGATACTAGTAATGGAAAACATCTTAAAACAGGTTTCTTTTTTTCTTAACTGTGATGAATTTGAGCAGTGTTTTTTTTTTTGGTCCCATTTACTAGAGAACTAAACCATATAAGATGTTATATAATGAGTAGTTTTTAAAATTTCATTTAAGATCAAATTCAGAGGTAATGATATTTCATTTGAATAGAGATTTATAGATAAAACCAGGGGAGGGCTCAGGATCAGAATGCATTCCTGTTGCATAATGACTAATCTAGGGAAAATTATCATTAAAGTGGTCTCAGAGTAATGAATTTTATTATCATTGTTATTATTATTATTATTTTACCATAGCAATTCTGGAAGATTATTTACTAGGAACTAGAGGGATTATGATCTGCATTAGTACAAAATGTAATCATGTTGATAATATAATAGGTGGATGAAGCATTAAATAATTTTTATCTGGGAGGACAGAGTAGAGATTTCACTGGAGTAAAGACATACCAGTATTGTAACCTCCTGCCAAAGCACCCACTCTGAAACTTTCTTTCCTACAAGATTGTGAGTTCTTTAAGAGCAAAAACCTTTTCATATTCTTTGCATCCCCAGTGCTTAACACAGTGACTGGAACATAGTTATCACTTAATGAAAGCTTATTGAATGACAGACATATAGCCTTAGAGAGTTAGTTGTCTGAGACTGGAAAGTTAAGTGACTTGTGGCTCCCAGAGTTAGTTGGTATTGGAGATGGCTAAAGTTCAGGCTTTAGAACCAGGCCCTTTTCCCACTGATCCAGGTTAAAAAATACTACATTTTTAAAAAGCATTTCAACATTTTCAAAATGCTTCTCTTAGAACTACACTGTGAGAGAGATAAATAAACTATTATTATTTCCATTTCTTATGTGACTTGCCTCAAGTTCACATACCAAGGAAATACATGAGATAGAACTTCTGAAGTAGGCTTCCTGATTCCAAGTCCACAATACCCCCCTACCTCATGTTGAAGAAATAAAAGCTCTAAAATAAGAGACTTATGAGTCTATTTTAAATGAATACACACACACACACACACACACACATATATATATATATATACATTTAGTATTAAGATTTAATCTGGGAATTATCCAGAAATGTTCCTCAAAATTGAATTACTTAGCACATATGGACATGTAGATCATATAAATACAAGACTATGATGAGAAACTCATCAAATCAATTTTTACTTAAACTCTCCAATGTCTATAAAGCCAAGAAAAATAAATTATTCATAAAACCATTAATATTTAATTCCAGAAAAAATAATGAGGAAGATGGCCCTAATGATTTTTAGCCTATAGGTTTTTCACTACCTATTATTTTTTTTTCTTTCTTTAAGTGATTCAAAATTATTGTCTGTTCTTGCTTTCCTTGAAAACAATATTTTGAGGTATCTAATTTGCTGTCAATTATGTATACACAAAAGTTTACTGAGATACTCCACTTGCCTTCAAAAATGATTAACAGCATCTTGTGTATGTCATTTGATGTGAGTTGTTCAAAGGAACTTTAAGGAATTGACAATCCCTAGAAACAAGAGTTAAAGTTGTAAGGCTGAGAGAGAAAACACATACAACAAAGTTAAGGGTCTTGGCTCCAGATCATGTTTGAAAGAAGCAAAGGAAATTTAGCTGGAACGCCTGACTTCTTATTCTATGTGCAGTCTCTATTAAATAAACACTAGTTCCTCCCCACTTGAAAACAAAGAGAGATCATGGCACACATGTATAGCTCTTTATATTAGGCAGAATTGTAAGAAAACTAGTTAATGCATAGGTTGTCAAAATAGTTCTTTTTTCCCATTCAATAAAACTTAATATCTGTATTACCAGGACACTTGCTGTAGAAATAAATATCAGAGAGCATATGCTGACATTTACTGCTAAAAAAAATTATTAAAAATTAAATAAAGCACAATGAAATTGTAACCCTTTTATTTATTTAGAAGCCAGATTCTAAACTTTTTTGTGCATATACCCCTTTGGAAGTCTGGTGAAGTTTATGGATGTATTCTTGACCTCAAATATTTCCTAGTTGTATGAGTCTGGGCAAATAATTCAGCTTCATTCTGATTCAGTTTCTTCATCTATACAAAGGGATAATAACAACATCTGTCTCTCTTAAATGTTGTCTACAGAGTTGCTATGAGTATCAAATGAAGTAATATTTAAAGTCATTTAATTATGCTTTAAATGCTAGATAATAATGGTGATGAAGATCAGTAAATAAAATGATACATGCAATTACAATGGAAATTAATTATACTGAAATAGTTATCAAAATGTATATGTAAAAATTCATAAACCTCAGGTTAAGAATCCCTATTTTAGAGCTTTACAAATGCAAAACAACTATTTCCCTATAAATAACATCATTAGTTCTCACACCTAAATACGAGAAAAATAGAACTGTTATTATTCATATGTTATATATAAGGAAAAGAAGAGTCAGAAGAGAAATTATTTACAATTATTCACAATTCATTAAATACTTGTTAAAAATTATATATATATATATATAAAGAAAACAAGTATCCTGATAGAAAATGATGAGAAACTGGTGAAAGGTGAAATCCATCATCAGCAATAGATATTTCTAAATAATGATTAGAATTTTGGGGTAGCTAAGTGGTGCAGTATCTGGCCTCAGACACTTAACACTTACTAGCTGTGTGACTCTAATTGCCTTACCAAAAAAAAAAAAAAAAAAAAAAAAAGAAAGAAAGAAAGAAAATAATAATTTTGACAACAAAGCTATGTATTAGCCCTGCATATATTCCAGGATCAAAATCTATGAGTTTCAAGTTTCTCTCTTTGAAAGCATACTAAAAGGGGAAAAATTCCCTACAGATTTTTTTTCAATTTATATTTATCTAGTTTTTAAAGATAACTTATCACTTTTCGGAGATTATATAGGATGTAGCATATTAGAAGGAAAATTATTTATTTTGGAAGCAGAGGATTAAGTCCAAATCCTAGTTTTGATGCATCTTGTTTGTGTGAACTTGTATAAGTTACTTAAATTACTTAGACCTCAGTTGTCCATTTGTAAAACTATAGGGTTGGACTCTATGGGCACTGAGGTCCATTCTAGTTAAAGACTTTTTAGTTTATATTCTCCTTTATATCTAGTAAGTATTTGGGAAACTGACATTTCAGAAAACTGAGGCAATTGGATTCAATTGTTTTTCTACTCACTGGTGGGGGGATCATCCCCTACTTTTATTTTTGTTTTCAAGATGGAAAGAAAGTTGTACCCCTAGTTCACTTATTGATAACAATGGGAATTTTCATATGAAATACAGTTCAGGGAGCATGATTCTAGTCCAGTAAGCTGGACTTATGATGAGATCTGGGAAGTCATAATCTCCTTAGTTAGAAAATCATATTCTAAACACAGTTTGAATATGATAATTACTTGGTGATGTTCCTCAAGTTGACTAATGTATCAATTAATGAAGTTTTGTTCTATTATCTTGATGTATATATCATGATCTTCAAAGATTATATTTTGCTATTATTTTTCCTAGTATGAACAGGAATTTATCATGTAGGTTTTAAATACACTCCTTTGGCATATTTAATAATAATTTGCAGGATAGATCTTCATCTAATTTAGATGACCTTGCTGAGATTTATGCTGGTTCCATAAAGATGATGAATGGATCCAACATATGAACAAGCTAAAAACAGGACTAGATCCTACCATCAATAGGGAAAACTACAACATTCTTAAAACAAAGAATTTTGAAAAAGCTTATTCTATGTAATTCAAGGATAATAGAATCCTTCCTGTAATTTAGGGAGGGGGGCAGGGCACTCTCAAAAGGCACATTCAAGATGATTCATTATAAGTTAATTTGAAGACTTTTTTTTTTTTTTTTTTTTTTTTTTTTTTTTTTTTTTTTTTTTTTTTTTTTTTTTTTTTTTTTTTTTTGCTGAGGAAATTGGAGTTAAGTGAATTGTCCAGGGTCACACAGCTAGGAAGTGGTAAGTGTCTGAGGGCAGATTTGAACTCAGGTCCTCCTGACTTCAAGGCTGGTGCTCTATCCACTGTGCCACCTAGATACTCCAAACTTTACATCTTCTTTTATAAAAGTTAAAATTTTGATTTCAGAATAAACAAAAGACTATTCTGAATATTTTGTACTTCTAAAACACAGTGGAGACTTTTTAGATGCTAATGTTGTGGGCTGGGAGGCTATAGGCTAATATCACCTAATTTGATAAGACTTTTTGCTAAATTGAGATTTTTTTTTCACCACACAATATAACTTGAGGGGTTCTTTGTCTGAAATGGGTAAAAACTGTAAGCATTCTCAAGGGAGTGGCTCTCTCCTGCTGTGTACTTCGGCTTGCAGACCAGGATGGGGTCCGCTTCTCAAGATTCTAATAAATAATTTTGTTTTTTATGAGTAATCTCTGAGTAGTCAATTTGGGTAGGTGTCTTGGTCCCAAACATAAGGAAGAAGTGTCTATTAATTTCATGGATGCAGTCACTGTCTGCAGTGATCTTTGAGAACAAGAATATAAAATCTGACACTACTTCCATTTCTTCTTTCATTGCCAGGAATTAATGCGATCAATTGTCATGATCTTAGTTTTTTGTTGTTTAAAACAAAACAATTTTGTTTTTTTACTCTGCTCTTTCATCCTCATTTGAGAGATTTCTTAATTCTTCTTCTTCCTGTTATCAGAGTGGTATCATCTACCCATCAGAAATTGTTGATATTTCTCCTAGCAATCTTAATTCTGGCTTTATTAAGTGAGAAATAGATGGGCATTTGTTTGGTTTCCATAGTTGTAAAGGTATATAGGAGAGTAGTCAGGGGTGGAGATTATTCCCCCCAAAAGAATGTAAGAATGTAAACTCCTTAGTGGCACAGACTAGGTTTTGTATCAGAGATGGTAGTCTGAGATTTGAAAAGATAGCTGAATGGCACAACAGAAAGAACACAAATCCTAAAGTCAGGAGGACCTGAGTTCATATGTGACCTCAGGCACTTAACATTTCCTAACTGTGTGACCCTGAGCAAATCACTTAACCCCAATTGCCTCAGCAAGAAAGAAAAGAACTTTTTCTATTTTGCTCCTAGATTTCCACTATTATTTTTTCCTTCTAGAATGGAAGCTCCTTGGGGGCAGGGATTGGATTTCATAGCCTCAGGCTTTCTTACCTCACATTTTTATTTTGAACAAACCTGAAAAAATATTGGATACTTATTAATAACCAAGTATGATGTCTACTCCCTAAAAGAGGCAGACATACTTAAAATACAGAATGTAGATTACATTTTTGAACATGATAATTTGTTTTGAGTTACTATACTTATCTATTAAAAGTATAATTTTCCCTTTGTTCAGTTGGATGGAAGAATTTGAGAGAAAGAAGGAAGCTATTACTAAAATTAATCCCTCCCTCCCAAAAAGAAAAAAAAAATGAAGGGAAGAGTTAGTTTAAGTATTTTTAAATGCTTAAAGTATACAAAAATTCAAAAGGAAACAGAGAAGCTGCATAGTTTTAAAATAACACCTTAAAATATATTACATAGATATACACATATATATATATTTCTACACCTACATATTTATAGAAAGAGAATTTCACATTTTCATTTAAAATCCTCTTTTTCTGTTCTACTATTTATATGGAAAAGTTCACTTTTTGGTGCTTGAAAAAGTTTGGTTAAAAAATAAAAGTTAATCATCGAGATAAAATTATTTTTAAAACTTTCTTTAGTAATTGTACTGTTTCATGGAGAAAAATAATGCAGAATTTTCAGAATATAATTATAATCTCCTTAAGTCATGACTATTACAGAACAGGAATACTATTGATGAGATTATTTTCAGGGAACCACAATGATGGGATTAGGGTTCCTGGTGGTCAGGGAGTTAAATGACAAAGTTAGTGGCAGGTTCAGGATTCAGGGAACCAAATGAAGCATTTTGGCTCCCCTAAAGCCCCTTAGTATTCAGCTCAAGGTAGGGAGTTGTGGGAATCCCCTTCTGGTGCCACAGAAGTCCTTCGTAAAGGAATTTATGAACCCAAAAAACAAGACTGATAAGTTTATTTTTGGCATTTGGAAATCACCCTTTGCTATGCATGAATAGAAAGGCTGTATTCTTAGTAGCAAGGTCCTGAAACAGAGATATTAAGTCTTGTTTGAGAAATAGGTGAGGAAGATAAAAAGAGGATAACACTGAAAGAGAATATTATTTCAGCGGGCAGAGGTATCCTTGGCATGGCATGGCATGGCATATTAGTTCCTCTGCAAGGACTGGGTTTAAAATTGGCTCTTTTTATAATAGAAGCCTTTGCTACAAGCCCAGGCCTGCTCCTGATGGGAACTGGTGGGTGGAGTTTGAGCTGGAATTGAATAGAATTGAATGAGTCTTTCTAGGCTTAATCTGTAATTCAATTGGGAAGCTTAATCAGTAGTAAGTGTTATCCATGGAGGTGGTGCCCATCTCTCAGGAAAACAGAATGAAGCTGTTAGGATGTTTCCCTCTGGTGGGGTCCCCTACAAAGGCTGGATTCAAGGGGACTTTCTCCTTGAAGGAGTTTTAGAGAGTTGTGGGGCTCCCTCGTCACTATTACTACTCTAGACTAATAATAGCAATTCTTGGAACATTTTGATAAAATATCTTTTAGAGAAATAGAGTAATTTAAAGAGTTATTTTTCTTTTTATTAAAATAAAATTGTTGTTCAGTCACTAGTCATAACCATTTTTTTTTTATCTTATTTGGGAAAGGTATTGAAATAATTTGTCATTTCCTTCTCTAGCTCATTTTATGGGTGATGAAACTGAGGTAAATAGGATTAAGTGATTTGCCCAGTCACACAGTCTGAGTCTGTATGTTACCTCAGGTTATCGGTGTAATGTCTGGGCTAGCTTTCTGGGGGTCCCTCAGGATCAATCAGAGTCAGGATCAGTCAAAGTCCTTGGTCTTTAGGAGAAGTGAAGGAGGCAGGCAAGCTGCCATGTGGCTCCTCAGAGATGGATCCTGGACTCTGGAGTGTGGAGCATGAAGTCTTCCCTGCTGAGTATGCTGAAAGACTTTGACTCTTCCCTTAGCCCTTCAGTCCTTCCCTTCAGTTACTCCACTACAACACATTCAGCAGGAACTAATCATGAGGAGAGCCATCACATCACTATACTATCTAAGTATATGTTTATAGACTTTTTATATGTCTATAGGTCTATAGGTTTATAGGTCTATAAACATATAGAACCATTATCTCATACTCCGCTGTCTTCGATTCAAATATACCTTTTCAGAGTTCCATCCCTCTGCAATCATTCCAGCCCTCTACACTTCTGGACTTCAGGTTCTATTCATTGTGTAACCTAGCTGACCAAAGTAAAATATAAGATACATAAAAGTGATGTAAACTGTGTGTCCCCTTTGATTGTTGGGGAAAAGGTGGCCCCTCCTGGCTTCTAGGAGGGGCCCCCACCCTCCTGTTCATAAGGGAAACTCCTAGTTAGTAATCTCATTCAATTCAATTGTAGATCTTGGCCTGGGCATAATCACTACCCTCTATTGGATTGAAAATGAGTCCCTCAAATTGCTTCCTAGCTCAGGGCAACAATAATCCAATATAACCAAAAGCTGTGTGCCCAAACTTTTGTAAAAATCCTAACTTTTGCCTGCTAAGAAAGTTGTTTTCTTAGTGTAATAAACCCATTTTTTTTTTACCACAAACCTCGTTATTTGGCATTGTGAATTCTTTTGTAAGGAATCTATGGCACCAACCCTCATTTCTCATACCACAAAAGCAAATGTTTTATAGGCATTCCAGCATCTAAGCAACAGAAATATTCACTATAGGGATTCATTATTAATAATAAGTGACATCATTTTTGAGTTTCATGAAGTCTAAATTCTTTGGAAATTTGCTTGGAAATGTGTAAGAGAAATCAAATCAGTAAAAAGTACTTTTAAAAAATATGAAGATTATATTTTGCAAAACAGAACCAATTAAGATGTTTTTTGTTGTTGTTATCATTTTTATAGTTTATGAAAAACAAAGCAGAATGCTAATGCCAAAACAACAACAAACACTTCAACATAATTAACTAGTAGTTGTTAAAAGACTTTATCTTTTCTCTTCAGGGAAATGTACTCAGCTGTGGAAAAGAAACATGAAACCAAAAACTAAAGAATAGATTGGAATAACACAATAAGGAATAGGAAAAAAAAAGTTTGCTTAAGGTTTTCATGTTGATTTTTTAAATGATGCACCAGAGAACTCTGGGATTGCCCCTAGGATGAAATGCAAACTCTCTAGCCTCACACTGAAGTCCCTTCTACTGCAACATACTACTTCCATTTCCATTTACAGTCTTATTTTCTCCAGCCCATTGAAACTAACATTTTTCTTTGCTCCATACTTTTGCTTAGACTACCCTGTGTCTCCCACCTCCAATCTCTTCTCTGTATGCAGAATATAGCCTTTCTTCCTTTCTGTGAGTGGGAATTTTTCTTTCTTAATATTTAAAATCCTTCACTAGATGATTTAAATGTATATTGTCATGCTGGATATACATCATGCTCCATTATACAATCTTCATTCTAATCCAATGAGGAATTTGATAGCTATTATGTCTAATATATTCTTTCCTCTTGATGCTTGCCTTTCATCTCCTCTACTTCCCTTCTAAGTCTAGGTTAAGTGACATCTCCAAGAGGGCACCTTTCTTGATATAATGGAATGGAATGTCCAGGCTAACTTTCTGGAGGTCCTCATAATCACCATAAGAATATTAAGGAATAAAGCCCAAAGTCTTTATTACCTCCTTCACAGTCTGTCTCCTTTGCCTGGGATCAAGCTAGCTTTCTAGGGGACCTTCAGATAAGTCTTGGTCTTAGTGGAGGAATGCAGAAGATAGGAGACCCACCATGATGGTGGGAGATGGAATGTCTCTCTTCCAGGCCTTGTTGGTCCTTATATATTCTATTACAAGTACATCATTACAGCACACTATGCATGTGTGAACTTAGAGAGCCATTACATCACCATGCTAACTACTAAGTATATATGTAAACTAGATAGCCATTGTCTCATCAATTCCTCTGAGTTAACATCTTGTTTCAAGTATACTTCTTCAGAGTTCTGGCTTTCTACAATGGAATGCCAAGATTCTGGGGTCAAATTTCCTTATTAATAATTTCTACTTCTGTGGCTTAAGGAATTCCGATCCCTTAACCTTCCTATGCCCCAATTTTTTCATCTTCATGAAAAAGCTGAATTAACTGGATTGGTGATCTCTTAGTTCTACATGTCTCTCCCATTTGTAGCACTAATCCTTTCCACAGATTTTTTATTTACTTCATTTACATTTTTGTATTTATTTAATTGTGCATATATTATTTCTCCTCTTAAGGTCAGTCACTGATTTTATTTGTTAAATTCCTATTATGTCCTTGATGTGGCTGATATAACACCAAATATTGTTATTTAAGCACTAGATGATGTGTTTTAGGAGAAGCATCAAAAGTTAAGAGTTTGGTCATGTGAAGAATTCACAATGTCCATTTTCTTTGGCTAGAGGTAGGTTTATTTAGGAGAAAAGGTTACAAACAAAATAGGAGGTACAACAGACATCATGAATGGTAAATATAAAATGTGTTAGGGGAAATTTTACATCAGGGACTTGACATAATTTGGATTTTTGATTGGATTTATGAACACACACACACACACACACACACACTATATTTTTATATACACCAAGAGAGGAATTTACAGTTTTATATAAAATTCCCTTTTTCTGTTCTACTATATATATGGAAAAGTTCATGTTTTTGGTGTTTGAAACAATTTGGTTAAAAAATAAAAGTTGGTCATTCAGGAAAATTATTTTTAAAACTTTCTTTAGTCATAAAACTGCTTCATAGAGAAAAATAATGCACAATTTTAAGAATACACATTGTTATAATCTGCTTAAGTCATGATTACTCCAGAACTGGAATACTAACAATATTCCCTGGTAACAACCGGATGAAATCTTGGAACTAAACTTAGCTCTATCAAAACTTAACTCTTATCAGAGTTTTCTTCCTGCCTGCCTCAGTTTCTCCCTGCCCATCACACCCAACTCACCATCCCTAACACTTGTAACACTAGGCATATAATGGATATTTTATTTGTTCTTCCTTGAATTTAATTCAAAGCCAAATTTAAATACTAACCTCTTCAAGAATGTTCCTTTTGAGTGTTTTATCTAGATACCGCAAAGATGTCTCTCACTTTACTCACAGTGATTTTAAGATTGAACTCAAAGTCAAGAAGATTTGTATTCATATTTTACCTCAGTCACTTACTTGGAAAGGTCACTTTGAAAAGGTCATTTAATGCTTTTATGTTTCAGTTTCCTCCGTTTCCACCTAAGAAGGATGAACTGACTAATGGACCTTCATGTCTTTCTATGACTTTGAATCTGTGATCTAGCCTTATGTCCTACTGCTTTGTACATCTGTCCCCTATTGTAAAGTAAAAACCAATTGAGGACAAATATGAGTTTTAAATTTTGTATTTCCAGTTCCTTAATTAGGACTTTGAGAATTATACAATAGAACTGCGACATATGATTAATGGTATTCATTAGAATTAAAATATGGCTAGCGGATAAATCTGGGAAACTCAGGGATCCTCTTTATAATGAATAAAGAATTTTGAAGGACTTTTATTTATTTAAAATAATATTTTGTTTTTTAATTACAAGTAAAGATAATTTTACTTTAAAACACTGAGATCCACATTCTCTCCCTTCCTCTCTCTCTGTTAAATTATCATTCAGTATTCACTATTACCTTGTAGCCTGTTTATACAAAAGCAAGAGAATGCTTACCATATTCTATATGGAAAGTTTTCCTACTTCTTATGAATTTAGAATGAATGGAATATCTCCCACCTACTCCCTATGTGCTCATGGAGAACAGGAATATAGCCATCTGAATACCTTGTTTCCCACTGTTTTACTATGCTGTGAGTATATGTAAGCCAGTGAAGTCTTAGCTCTGGGGAAGGAGGATTCCACTGTGTCACTAAAAACAGGCAAGGGGTGAACAAGCCTTCAACATGTCATGTTATTTCTGCTAAGTTGCTCTGAATAAGCACTACCTTCAAATCACTGAGGTATGAAGCTATAGGGCTTGAAAGACATAAAAACACAAATAGAAATTCAAAAGAATAAAAGAAAAACCCACTAACATTGTCTCAGAGTACCCCCTGTCATGTATAACATGCCATCTCCCTCATCCAAAATAATATTTAACCAACAAAGGTGTGTCATTGTAGGCTATTATCCCTAGGTCACATTACTGAATATGGAAATATTAAGTGTATACACTGTAAAAAGTACAAAAGACAGAGTAAAACAAATCTACTTATTGTATTTTGGAACTCTTGAAGATCCTCAGGCAATATGGGCAAATCATCAGTGCTTTGGAGCTATAAATAAAATGCTTCCAATGGTTTTAGTGAGGAAAGCAGCCAGTGTGGAATGTTTTGAGATTGATCAACAAGGCAACAGCTCACCTTTTATGATGACTATATACATATATGTGTGTAAATATATGTATGTGATTGTAAGATTAAAGCCTCTATAATCCAATTATAGTAAAAGAAACCCCATTTTCATCAAACTCTACAGTTCTAAGGAAAAGCAAACTCTTCTGGGTAAAAAAGGAACAAAGAAAGAAATATATTTAAAGACTAGTAAAAGACTTTATTTAACAAACAAAGACTGGATAATCACTTATTAGATATGTTATACAAAAGATTTGTTATGTAACAGATTGGTCTTAGAGGTCCTTTCCAAATATGTGATTCTTTTTTTTGTTTTAATGCTTTCTTGTTTGTCTTATAAGTCCTTATATAACGCTGGTTAGAGATGAATGAAGCAGATCTTTAGGTACCACTCTGAAAGTAAGTTATTGTCTGACTCAGACCCTTTATTTGATTCCTTTCTACTCAAGTATAGCTCTCAAGCAATTTTTCATAGCATTACTCAATAAATGGATCAATCTTTTTGATCATCCTAGTATCTTCACTAAGTTTACTGGCTATTCCAAATCTCTTGACCTATGATTATTGAATAACTTGTATCTTTGATGTGCCAATTAGTTTGCATGTTGTTGATAAGACATCTTCCTCTTTGAGAGTTTTTGAATGGGTCTTCTTTAAGAATAAATATTAAATTGCTGATGAACTAAATTAAGAGGTTATATAGGATATCCCAATTGACATTGAAGCATTAGAAGAGAAGTCTTAGAGGAAGAGGAGGATTATCATTATTAAGAGAGAATTAAACTTTAACTTGATTTCAAAGATCAGAACTAGGAACTAGAAATAAGCATAAAGGTTGCAAAGAAGCAGATTCAATTTTGGATGTAGGTTTGATTTCAAGAAAAACTTTTTAATCGTTTAGAACTATCTTAAAATTCTTCATCACTTTTCTTTAAGAAAAAGCTAGATGGGTTTGTGTCATTGTAATAGTGGTTCTTGTTCTAGTTCCTAGAATAGTGGTTCTAGTTCCTAGAAATAAGCATAAAGGTTGCAAAGAAGCAGATTCAATTTTGGATGTAGGTTTGATTTCAAGAAAAACTTTTTAATCGTTTAGAACTATCTTAAAATTCTTCATCACTTTTCTTTAAGAAAAAGCTAGATGGGTTTGTGTCATTGTAATAGTGGTTCTTGTTCTAGTTCCTAGAATAGTGGTTCTAGTTCCTAGAAATAAGCATAAAGGTTGCAAAGAAGCAGATTCAATTTTGGATGTAGGTTTGATTTCAAAGAAAAACTTTTTAATCGTTTAGAACTATCTTAAAATTCTTCATCACTTTTCTTTAAGAAAAAGCTAGATGGGTTTGTGTCATTGTAATAGTGGTTCTTGTTCTAGTTCCTAGAATAGTGGTTCTAGTTCCTAGAAATAAGCATAAAGGTTGCAAAGGAAGCAGATTCAATTTTGGATGTAGGTTTGATTTCAAGAAAAACTTTTTAATCGTTTAGAACTATCTTAAAATTCTTCATCACTTTTCTTTAAGAAAAAGCTAGATGGGTTTGTGTCATTGTAATAGTGGTTCTTGTTCATCTATGAGTTAGTAGATAGATAAGAAGCATATAGACCACCAAATTCCTGAATGTTGCAAAAACCAGATTAAAATGTAATTAAGAAATATTTAACAAAAATAAATATAAATACAATCAAATATAGTGTTAATGTGTTTTCCTAAGTCAATATGTGGCCTGCACTATTCTTTCTGTATAGACTAGTAGCTTTCTTTTCAATTTGAGTTTGACAAAATTGAACCAAATGGTAGATATTGTAGAATGTTCATTTCCTGATCCTAAAGGCAGTGGATTTTAGAGTGTATCTTAGGGAAAAATAATTATATTAGAAACTGCTGCCTCAATGCCTGAAGGAATATACTCAAATTTTATTCCTGGGTTTTTTTTTTTTTAGTGTAAAATAGAGTTCATTAAAGAAAAGTCATTGGATGGTTCCAATGCCAGTTTCATACACAAAGCAAACATAATACATAATTGGAAAAATTTCTAAAAATTATATAATTAATTCTGTGGGAGCAGTTTTGCAATATAAGCAGTAATACCCTCATCGGGCTATTGATTCCATTTATAATTTCTACAATGACATGATGTTGGTGAAAATGAAATTTCAGTGATGCCATAAACATGATAGTTTTGGATTAATTATAATATATATATCAACGTATATGTGTGCATGTATATATAAACATTTATAGAAACATTAGATAATAGAGATAATAAGACAAAAATTCTCAAAGAATCAACATTCAGTCAATAAAAATTTCTTAAGCACTTATTATGGACCAGGAACTGTGTTAAGGTAAACTACATTCCATAGCTATACTGTTTGTAGTTGCCTGATTTTAAAAGGAATCCATTATCTCTTTAATATTATTTTTTATTCATCAGATCTGGTTTTTTAAAAAAAGTCATTTACTTTTAACATTTAAGCCCTTTGCTGCTACAAAAATAAAAATGTACACTAAAAAAAAAAAAACTATGACATAAACACAGGAAGGATATGAGGATATTACACTGGAAGGAACTGAATTGATCAATAAAAAAACATTTATTAAGCACATCCTGTGGCATACAAAGACAAAAAAAATGAAACATGAAACCATTAATATTGTGCTGTTCTACCCCTTAGCCCGGATATATAGATTTCTTTCTATTGGATTTTAAAAATCATTTCTGAGGAGAGTCAAAGGTCCATATAACATGGGAATTAAGTCTGGAAGATAACTTAGAAAAATTTTAGTCTAATTTCCTTATTTTTAAAATGAGGAAAATGAGACCTAGAGAGATTAAGAGACTTGTTTAATATCAGTGAGGTCCCTAGGGCTCAATTCCCTGTACCATAGTGATACTAGTTGGTGAAATTTTCATTTTTAAGGTAATGATGGGGAAATTGAGTATCCCTTTGAGTGATCTTATTCATAATAAAGAAAAATTATAGTCATGATAAAATCCCCAAATTATTTGTCATCAAAGTTTTATATAAACTTTTCCATAACAGTCCCTTCTTGGTATGGCTCACCCACTAATTTAGAAGACAGTGAATACAAATAGTCATTGACACATATACAATGTTAAGGCAGGATAAGTACTTTTTTGTTCCTTTATGTTCCCCCAAAGACCCTTCACATTGTATGACTCACTCTACAGCTGCCATTGAGCAATAGTTATTCTAAAATAACAAAGATTAAAGTGTACACTTTGCTCCCTGATACTTCCACTCTAGTTGGGATTCCACCTCTCATGTTATAAAGAGGAAATCTATTACTCGGCACTGCTTGCTTAAATGAAAGATAAATTTTTCTTCTAGATCGGACAGATCAGTAAGGCTCATAAAATATTAATGATGAAAGCTTTGGGAATTAGATGTATCCCTGACCATAGGTTTCTCTTGACAGTGGAGCTCTGTCAGTGTAAGCTATTTCTTTCATATGATCCCCATCAAGAAGGATGTAAAGGATAAAGAATACATCACTTCAGATTCAAATGGATGTAGGTATTTACAAAAGGTAAAGATTATTTTTTAAATTCATTGTCTGGATGTTTCTTAACTGCCTGATATATTTTATTCTGTGTTGTATTGGGATGAATTTTCCAAACTGCTCATGTAGCCGATTGCGTGGAGCTTACATCTGGAAGGCACATATTGGTTATTGCTCATATTATCATACTATCAAGAAATAACTGAAGTCTGGTTGATTTAATGGATTTGTCAAGAAAGTTGATAATGAATTGATTATGTGTTCATGTGTATTACATATAGTATTAATGCAGAATACATTTAGCTCCTATAGAAATAGTCATAATTAATAAAGCATGTAATTCTAGCTGGGTAAAGTTGATGTTTTATTATTGTGAATCTTATAAAAATTATAAATACATGATATATTATTTGAGTTTTGTTGGCATTATGTTGAATTATCATTCTGTGATCACTAACACTTGGACAATTGTTAGCATTTTTCTTCATGTATATCAGGAAATGGATCTAGAACTAAAAAAATTAGAAAAGGCTATTGCTTGTACATTATCATATGCTAGCAGCATCATTAACTATATTTTCTATGAATACCTGCATCATATTGGAATCTGTGCATTCTATTGAGTGACAATCCATTTTATTATTGTGTATCTATATCTTCACTGACTTATAAAAAACATCATTTGGAAGAAGAGTTACACTGAAGCTTTTGATAAAGTTTTACAAAATTGTCTCATGACAATTATAGTTGGGCTAACTTTAAAGACTGTTTACTAATCACTAATAATAATGTCAGGAGAAAAGATATGGATTTTCCAACATCAAAACCAAAAAAGAAGACCCAGTTAATTTCCCTTTTCCTATTTCAACATGATGAATTACTTTATTAAAAAATTCAAGCCCTGATCCGAGGATTGTCCTTTTTGTTTGTTTGTTTGTTTTAGATTTCTAACAGAGATCAGATCATCTAGCACAAAAGAGCAAAGATTTAGAATTCTAAAGGGTCTCAGAGAGTACTAGGATAACTCTTTTCTTTTACAATTAGGAAAACTGAGTCACATGGAATCTAAGTGATTTCTTCTAGGCAGTAATAAATCTGTCAGAGACTGAATATGAGCCCAGAGCTAGTGTTCTTCACAATGAATGCTCTAGTGTTGAATCAACACTTATTGAATGAAATGAATTGATTAATCAATTATATCCATTGATTGATTAATTAGTGCTTTGCCTCATTTTTCCAGATAATAAGTAAATATAATTTGTTTAATTGGTCATATAATATATTCCTCTGCCAAAACAGTAAGGTCCTTATAATGAAACTATAGGTTTTTTCTCATAAGGAACCTGTATTTTAGGTGAAAATAAATGAAATTTGCAGTCATAAATTTGCCTTGTATTGCAATAAGCTTCTTATACCTAAGAAGTATGATTTTCTTGTTCTGCATATCTTAGGTGTACCCATGTGATAATAGTTACAACTTTATACTGATAAGATGGATATGCCTTCTTGATAATACTTTGGTGGGATCTGCATTTTGATCATAAAAAACACTAGATGTCACATCCTGATTCACCTCTGGTAGCATAAGCCCAATAGCTTCCTCTTCATTTGATAACTAGACATTTGGATAATAATTCATGGATTTAAGCCATGAGCTGAACCACATTAATTATCTTTGTCATAACAGCACTTTTAAAGTCATATGTATTCCTTACAAAGGAGCAAAGAACTCACAATAATGTTAGTGTAGAATGGATAAAGATATTCAACAAAATTCAATCAGAATATAATTAAGTAATGACTGTTTCTGGAACCAAACATATCTCAGAGGCAATTAGTCCATCTTCTATCATTTTTGTAGCTCAAAAATATGAGAACAGCAAGATTATGTGCCCTATCTGTTCAAAAGGATAAAAAGTGTAGAAGTAGAATTTGAACCAATGTCCTCTTACTCTAAACAAGCAAATCTTAATGCTTAATACTAGTGTGTGTGTGTGTGTGTGTGTGTTTATTCAGTTTATATGCTTATAAGAATTCATTTTAAAAACAAAGATAAGTATAATGCAAGATAGAGAATCATATTAGAGTGAAATAGAGAGGCTCAAGGAGAAAACCAGACAAGGAGCAGTAAGATTGTTTGTCTGAGGAGAGAATACTTTCACCTGAGGATATAAGGGAAGAATTGGAAGCTGAATTATGTCCTAAAGAAAGATAAGGATTTTTCTTTAAGGAAAGCTCTCCAAAGAAGGAGGCAAGAACAGTGTACATTATAGGCATTTGGGGTGTTCTTTACAA
The DNA here is from genome assembly GCF_902635505.1 of Sarcophilus harrisii. NCBI lineage: Eukaryota > Metazoa > Chordata > Mammalia > Dasyuromorphia > Dasyuridae > Sarcophilus > Sarcophilus harrisii. The sequence goes on from NC_045430.1 coordinate 42,339,748, forward strand.
TTCCAGGAACACTTGCTGTTCAAGTTTCCATTTGGGAAATAGATTCTGTGAAGAATGTATAATTTGAAATAAGGACAAAAAGTTGTAAGATCTTTGGCTATGTCACTTAGCTGTCAATGCCTCTCCCCTGGTGTTGGCCTGACAGCATAAGTACAAAGGGAGAACTTTTACTCCTTTTTCAAAGAAGCAAAGGGAAAAAAAGCAGAAGGAGAAATTTGAATGAAAAAGCAGACCCAGTCTGAGTAGGGATATAGGAAAAACTAGAGAAATGAGAGTTAGAGAAAGAGATATCCCCAGAAAATAGGGATAATTCAGAATTGATTATAACATAAAAGGTGTATCTTTTTTTAATTGAAGCTTTTTATTTTCAAAATATATGCAAGGATAATTTTTCAACACTGACTCTTGTAAAACCTTGTGTTCCAATTTCTCACTCTTCTCCCCATTTCCTCCCTTGGATGGCAAGTAATCCAATATATGTTAAACATGGTAAAATATATATGTAAATCCAATATAGACATACATATTTATACAATTATCTTGCTGTACAAGAAAAATCAGATCAAAAAGGAAAAAAGATGAGAAAGAAAATAAAATTCAAGCAAACAACAATAAAAGAAGTGAAAATGCTAGGTTATAATCCACACTCAGTTCCCATAGTCCTCTCTCTGGATGAGATGCTTCTTATCACCACAAGATTATTGGAATTGGCCTGAATCATCTCATTTTTGGAAAGAGACACGACCATCAGAACTGATCATTGTATAATCTTGTGGCCGTACACAATGATCGCCTGGTTCTGCTCATTTCACTTAGTATCAATTCATGTAAGTCTCTCCAGGCCTCCTTGAAATCATTTTCCTGATAGTTTCTTAAACAACAATAATATTCCATAACATTCATATACCATAACTTGTTCAACGATTGTACAACTGATGGGAATCCAGTTAGTTAGTTTCCAGTTTCTTGCCACTACAAAAGGGGCTACTACAAACATTTTTGCACATGTGGGTCCCTTTACTTTTTTTAAGATCTCTTTAGGATACTAGCCTAATAGAAACACTGCTGGATCAAAGTGTATGCACAGTTTGATAACTTTTTGAGCATAGTTCCAAATTGCTCTCCAGAATGCCTGGATCCATTCACAATTCCACCAACAATGTATCAGTGCCCCAGTTTTCCCACATCCCCTCCAACATTCTTCATTATCTTTTCCTGTCATTTTAGCCAATCTGACAGGTCTGTAGTGGTATCTCAGAGTTGTCTTAATTTGCATTTCTCTGATCAATAGTGAATAAAATATATATCTTTAGCGACTAAGTCCTGAGAGATAGGTGCTATCATTATTTTCATTTTATAGACAAGGAAACTGAGGCAAATAGTGACTCATTCAGTGTCACAAAGTCTTTCTGGTTATAAGCCCAGTGCTCTCTCCCCTGTGGATTAATTGATGAATTAGTGCTTTGGTTCATTATTCAAGGATAATAAGTAAATAAAACTTGTTTAATTGATCATGTAATGTATTTCTCTGCCAAAAGAGTAAAGTTCTTTTAATCAAGTTATAGGATTTTTTTTTCTCATAAGAAACTTATATTTTAGATTAATTAGGTTAAACATAATTTGCTATCATAAATTTGCTTTAAGGGTTGCACATAAGCTTCTTGTGCCTAAGCATATGATTTCATTGTTCTGGATAACTTTGATATACTCATGTGATAATAGTAATAACTTTATATTGGTAAGAATGACTTCTTGATAATTCTTTGGTGGGATTTAAGACCATAAAACTACAGTTTGCATAGAAACATTTGTCCTGATGCCTCTCTGGTATGATCTTAGAAAAGTTATCCTGGCTTCACTGGGTACCTTATTTCCTCTTTTATAGAAGGGATTAAAATCAAAGATGTCAAATACACAGCCCATAGCCTTTGTGGTGCATTCAATACTGGCAAATGCAGTCAGTTAAACTATAATTAGGAAATAAATAGCAAAATAAATTAAAATACAATAAAACATATATAACATTACACTTAAAAACTGTCAATATGCTGCAAGGGCTCCCTATATAAGAATATTAGAGTATATTAGAGATTAGATTTGGATCTATATTTTCTTGACTCCCAGTTGAGCTCTCGCCCAAAAGATCTTAATAGGTTTTGTGTCATGAACTCCTTTGGAAAACTGATGAAGTCTATGGATCTCTTCTCACAATTATGCTTTTTCAAAAATACATAAAATATATTAGATTGCAAATTCAATTAATTATATTGAAACAAAATGACCAAATGGTAAAAAAAAAAATATTGATTGCTCCAGTTTAAGCAATTCATTTTATTCATGTCCCATACCGCCTTTCGTGACCTTTAATCATTTTTAATTTAACAAATTTATATCTTTATAACTATAGTATGTCATTCCATTCTATTTTAATTTGCTTCTTAAAGTAACATCAAGAAAAAAAGATCCATGATATAAAAAATATTATTTGTTAAAAGTTTTCTACAAAGGGGGGGGGGAAGTTCTACCCCCAATGGGGTAGCTTCAATGAAATTAAATTCAGCAATTAATATTGAATGCTTATTATGTATATATCACTGTGGTGTGTGATTTCTATTTTTATTCAAGAACTGTACTTTTCAGAAAATTGTCAGAAGAAAGTAAAGGGGATGTTTAGCATTCATAACTTGATTAACATGCTTTTAGGAACTTTAGTGATAATTCCAATAACTGGGTGTGAAGCTAAAAGCAATCTTATAATTGTTCAGTCTTTTTATGAATGACTCTCCTTGGGATTTTCTTGGGGAAAAAATGGTTTGCCATTTCCTTCTTCAGATCATTTTGTAGGTAAGAAAATGGAGGCAAACAGGGTTAAGTGATTTATAAAGGATCATAGCTGAAGCCTAATTTGAAGGCAGGTCTTCTTGCCTCCAGAACCAGAGCAACCACCTGGTTGTTCCCATTAAAAACATCTAGAGAGGAAAAATAATATTAGAGGCAGCAAGATATAGAGGTAAGAGAACTTATTGTGATAGGAGAGAATGTAGACTCATATCCAGGTCAACTACTTATTACCTCCCCTGAATACAAACTCCGTAAGGATAGAAATATTTTCCTTTGTTTTTTCCTTCTATAGACAGCACCTATATATCTAGCACATAACAAGGGCTTGATAAATATGTAGTAGTAGTAGTAGTAGTAGTAATAAAAACAATATTTGTTTTTTGTTTGTTTGTTTATTTACATAAAACTTTTATAATTACCAAATTTGATTCTCATAAGAGCCCTGGGAAGTAATTGTTACTATTATTGCCATTTTACAGAAGAAGAAATCAAGGCAAACAGGATTAAGCAATTTATCCAGGATAACACAATTAGTGTCTTAAGGCTAGTCTTGAAGTCCTGATTCCAGGACCAGAGCTTTATCCACTGAACCATCTAGTTGCCCCTATTAAAGTCATCTTCAGGTAGAAATAATATTAAATGTTCAGCATAATATGGAGGCAAGACAACTGAGTTTGGTGGAAGAATGTAGGCTCATATCTTAGGTCAACTATTCATTACCTCCCCAATTACGATATAAGTTTCCTGAGGATAAAACCATTTTCTTTATCTATCACCTAAGTATCTGGCACATAGTAAGGGCTTGATAAATGCTTAGTAATAGCAATAATAATAATAAAAACAATTAACATTTATATACTAGGCTAAAAGTTTTATAATTATCTCACTTGATTCTCACAACAGTTCTAGGAGATAATGGCTACTATTATCCCCATTTTACAGAAGAAGAAACCAAAGCAAATAGGAATAAGTGATTTGTCCCAGGATCAGCCTTCCTGAATCTATATCTGATGCTGTTATGTATTGTAGAATAATTCAAGGTGTGACTTTGGAAGATAAATCAAATAGCTTCTCTGGGTCCCTAATTTGCTCAATTATCAAGTGAAGAGATTGAAATCAAAAATGTCAAATAAATACCTAATAGGCCACATGCTTCCTGCAGCCTTGCCTGAGCCTAACTAAAATATAATTGGAAAATATTTAATGAAAGTGAATAAACATATAATTAAAGACATATAACATTACATTTTAAAATTAAGTTGATATGTTGTCTGAAGGGATCTTTATGTAAAATTAGTGGTACCTTTTCTATTTCAATCTGAGTTAAGTCAATAAATTTAGTGTTCTCTAAGATATCTTCTAACTATAAATCTTTCTATAATTTTTCTGGGTCTTGCTTCATAAATAGGAATAGAGGCTTAAAATCATTAGAATTTAGTCAGGAGAAAATAGAGATTCACTAAAAAGATGTTGCCATATTTTTTAGTGGTAGTGGGGATAATACAACCTCAGCCTCCAATTGGGAGAGAAGTGAGAGAATGCAGAACTAATGAGATAGAGGGAACATGAGGGAGGCACTATGCCAAAACAGATGACAATACAAAACTCCCATTGTGACTTCAGATCATGAATAATTTCTAATATGGCCTGACTTACTATCAGTATGTCCATTTAATCTATCATTCATCCTGTAAATGGACTTGGGAAAAATTCAAGGAAGGACAACTCCAATGATCACAGCATTGAAGCTATGTCAATAAGAAGAATGAAGACTGATTCTAAGGACTGACTCATCAGTCTTAAAGAACAATGTAGAGAAGCAATTTAACTTAATAAAATTATCAAGGGTATGGTTAAACTAAGTATCCCATTGAATTATTCACCAAATCTCAAAATAGATTAATATACCAAAGATACCTCTTAAGTTGAGGAAAGATAAAATGACTACTTAAAAAAATTCTGTCTTATAAGCAGTATCCTTTGGTTCCATCCCTCCAGGAAGTTTTAAATATCTTTTATGAACCTAGTTATTTATATTGTTTTCCCCTTTATTAGTATATGAGCTCCTTGAGGAAAGAGTCTATATATTTTTTAAAATCTTCCTTCATTTATCCATACTTAGCAAAGTGTCTGGTGAATAGTAGGTACTTAAGAGAAGTTATTTAAACATTCATTGACTGTATGTTTATTTTACATATATATGTATGTATACCTATGTATGTGTATATGTGTCCTTATATATTGAATCCAATGATGATAAAATGATGATGTATTGATACAGTGCTTTCAAATTTACAGTTATACAAGTGTGTGTGTGTGTGTGTGTGTGTGTGTGTGTGCAACAAATTTATCAAGCGGGTAGTAAAAACAATCATTCTTATTTTTACAAATGAAGAAACTGAACTTGAGAGTATGTGTTTTGCTCATGACTGTACAACTAATAACTGTGAGAGATGAAATTTCTACTTCATTCTTTTAAACTAAAGAGGAATCTGACCCAATATACTGGGGAAGGATGATGGCACCTTTAAGTTTTCTTAATGTTGTGGAGATACTAATGGAGCACATGGGAGATCCGTTGGATATTCCTCAGTTTCACTAAATGATCAGTCAATTGCTTCCCTTCTCCTTGTCTTTACACATCTATAATGACATCCTTTCTTTTTTATGTTCCATGCAATTCTTCATTTGTATTGTGTTACAGTCTACTTATAACTATCATGGAAATTTCCATTGTTGTACTTTGGGGGACCAAACCTTTTCATTTTTCCTAGCTCATATCCTTAAACATTATTGGCTCAAGATTGGTGTTCAAAAATATTTATCTTTGTTCAAAGGAGAAAAAAAAAACAGAAAAAAGAAAATTGAATGAAAAAGCAGATACCAGACTAAGTGAAGATATGGGAACATAAAGGGAGGAGAGCCAGAAAAGAATGTCCCTATAATATGTGGACAATCCAGAGTTTTTATTCAAGATTTTAATAATGCTAAGTTATGGGGAGAGGGGAGAGAAACATTCTCAAAAATGTCCATATCACCTAAATAAACTTTCTTAAAATATGCTTAAGTAGCAGTTCATATATGAAAAAGGAAAACCTTTAGGCCATGAAAAATTAACAAATTAATATTCAATTCTAAATTTGTTCTCAAAAAAGAAAATAGGCATATGCTGAGAAATCACATATTTTTTTCATATTCCCATCTTCTTAAGTCTAGTCATATTCTTTAATAATCTTCTATTTGCTTAGTATAGTAGAATAAACTGTAGGAATAAGGGTCAGAGCACCTGAATTTGACTCTTGCCTCCATCATTTGTTAATTTTGATACTGCAAGATAATATGACAATTATCTAAGTCACTTTTCTTCATTTGTAAAGTGAAAGGTTTGAAACAGATGATCTCCTATATAACATCTAGTTCTCTCTTTCTTTGAGTCTGCCATAGATATGCAAATGTTAAATTATATTAACATTAGCTCACATTTTTATAGTTTCTTAAGGTTCTAAAACCACTTCATCTGATCCTCACAATAACTTTTAAATGTAGATATTATCTCATTTCACAGCTCAGATAGTGAATGGAGTTCTAAATAATAGCTTTTGTTTTACTAGATTTTAATATGTATTGTTTTTATAAAACTTAGATTTCCCCTCTTCCTCTAAGATATCTATTATAATGATTTTTATTGAAATAGGAAGGGGAAAATTTTAATAAAACTCATGAAAACACATAAAAACCAATTTGTTGCTCTCTACAGCATTTCACATCTGTTGACTCCGATGACTACAAGGGAATAAGAGGATTGTCTTCTATTGATTGTACTTGGGGACTAAATTTGGTTTTTATAATTTTGGAACATTAGTTTTGATTGATCTGTTCTTTCCATTCAATTGTTAGTCATTATATATAATAATTCCTGGCTCAGTTTATTTTATTTTGCATCAGTTCATGAAAGTTTTTCCATGCTTCTCTGCCTTCATCATTTAATGTTCATTATTTCTTACAACACAGTCATATTCAATTTCATTCATGTGCCATATTTTGTTTACCCATTTTCCAACTGAAGGAAATCTGCTTTATTTCTGGTTCCTTGCTATCTTGAAGTGTGTGGCTATTACTATTTTTGTGGGCAATGTCTTTATAATATTGTAAAAGGAACAATTTTGTGAATGGTGTAAGAATTTATATTTTCTTTTGGTTTGGTTTTTTAGGAAACTCACAGTGAGGTAACCACTTTTTCAAATGTGGATAAACAACTCCTTTGAAATTTATAATTTTAGAGAATTGCCTGGGGCACTGAACAGTTAAGAAAATTTGCCCAGCAACACATAGCAGACAGAAGCAAAGATTGAGCTTAGTTCTTGCTTACTTTGAGACTAACTTTATAATATTCACTTTCCTATATTGTCTTTCATTGTTATATACAATGAAAAAAACTATAGTATGAATTAATATGTACCAGTCTTTATTTTAAATTGTGTAGAAAAATACATTGCTGAGAAATGCATTGAAGTTCTTTCTAGAACACTTTTGAGTGACACATTTTGAAATTGAACAATAAAAACAAATTAATAACATTCTTTATCACCATCAAAAGACATAATTTTGTGGAAGATACATCTTATATCATTCATTCAATTTAGTAACCTAGTACTATTGATTAAATTAAATTAAAAAAGAAAGAGAAAAACAGATATGAAGCCTTAGACTACAGCTTCCTATTGCCCAAAATTATTAGAGATTTTTCTGAAATTTTTTTTGGTCACATATTTTGTCCATGAGACTCTCATTTTTTTTCCTCAATAATTTTGGAGTCAGTACTGCTGATATTGAAATAGACATACTAAATGATGGGGTTCAGGAGCAATCTGAATGTGAAGAATTCAAAAGGGCTTTTACCTTCTTCTGAGAAGTTAATAGACAAAATGCAGAGGTAAAATAGATACTAAGGTTGGTAAACATGAAATAGATTTGGGATAGTATAAGGTAAAGCAAGGAAAGGATTTTAACAATTAACAAAGGAAAAGCCAATTTCCCCAGTAGAACCCATAACCAGAAGAAAAGGAATATGTTATAAGTTAGAAGTATGCCATTAACTCATAAGCTAAATCAATAGAAGAGTTTATCATCATGAGAGTTGGTTAGCTACAGCAAAGAGAAAGACACTACAAGGCAAATTGCCATGGTGAGCTAACCAAAAAGGGATTCAGCAAAGATGACATAGGCCATGAACAGATTTATAGGGGAAATTTAACCTTGGTGTTTCCCAAGACCTCCACAGGAGTGGGTCATCTGAATCAGTGTCCTTCCCTGCTTGCTTCAGGGAGTTATCTTATTAGTACTTCAGGCTATCTCTGCCAACTGTACCTAGTTTCCCAGGACCTCAAAATGTTACAACAAAGCCAGCTATTAGAATTATTATTTCTCTGAATTGAACATATTCTTCATTTTTACAGTTAAAATTTTTTATATATCCCTATCACTTTATATATCTATTCCACATTACATGAATGCCTACTTTATTTCTAGTTCTTTATTACTATAAAACATTGTTGCTATGAATTTCCTTAATTTTCAGGTAAGAAAATGGAAGTTCAGAATTGAAGTGATTTCTCTTAGGCCACAGAGCATAAAAATATAGATTTTGATCTGGAAAACGACTTTAGAGGTCATCGAGGTCAACCCCTTCATTTTATGGATAAGAGAACTGAGAATCAGAAAGATTACTTAACCTCTTGCCCCAGGTCACACAACTAATAAGTGTTTGAAGCAAAATTTGAAATCAGACTATAAGACTAGAGCTCTATTCACTACATCTCAAAATCTCTAGAGAAAGGATTCTATTTTGTAAGTAGGATAAACTGTAACATCCACCTCCCCCATATAAAATAAGCATCTGAATACATTTTCTTTGCAATCTTTTTTCTTGTCTTTCAAATTTTTCAGTTAGTGAGATGTATTCATAGATACATAACTATAGATCACTTGTTTCCTTATCTCTTTCCTGAAGATATACTTTGATGGTCTCACCCATCTTACTGAACTGTTCAAAAACCATTTTAAAAAAAAAGTGGAGTTGGGTTTTTAGGCTACTTTTGTGCTATAAAGGAACCCAAGAATCCTAATTCCCATAGCTTATACTATTCACCTTACCTTTTATTTCATGTTCCCAAGTCATGGAGTATTAATAGTGCAATGATGTATGTTCTTAACTGCTAATTGCAATAGCAAAACATTTAGAGTATGAAATGCTCATTTTTGCAGGCTGGCGGCTTGGATAAAGCCTAATTCTTAGAGCTGAGTTTAACATCTTGAGAGAAAAGGGAAAAAAAGGGTAGAAAATATATTAGACCATTAGTCTACTTAGCCATGTGAAGGATAAATAAAGCCACTGGCATTGACATTCCCTGGCATAATGATTTCCAAATGCTCTTTTGGCTAAATCTGGTTGTTGATAATTGTCTCGATTGATTGCACTAATGTGATAACCATGTTAGCACCCTGGATACCTTAGAATCAGCCGGAGTCAGGATAAGCAAAAGTCCTTGATTTTCATTCTTGGTCTTTAGAGGTAAGATTGAATTGCATGGATGCAGAATTTCCAAGACCTACTTCTTCATCCATCACCAAAGTGACTCTGACTAGTCTTACTTCACCTCCTAGTCCCTCCTATAATTCTTTGTATACACCAATTATTGAGCCAACACAGGATAGTGGGAAGAGCCATTCCCCAAGCACATGCCCATAGAGTATTGTCCGATTGGTAATTAGCCTTAAGGGCTCGAATGGACCTCAGTACATTGACTCAAGAGCTTCAGCCCTTTACACACCAAGATAGTTGGAGAAACATTATCAAAATCATAATGTGTTCTTCATATAAAAATAATTTAAGTGAGTTATTCATTTTTTCTATTGTATAGATAAGACCCTGAATTCACTGGAATGGGAAATTACCATTGGAGAAAATTCCCTGCAACAATGCAGATTGTCACCTTTGCAGCAATTTACAATCTTAGACATTTCCCTAGTGTCTAAAAAGATCATATGGTGAAGTTCATACTGCTAGTACCTATTAAAGGTGGCATTGTAACCTAGGTCTTTATGGTTAGGAAGCCAAAACTCCATTTGTTTTGCCAGATAAATTATATGGCTATGGAAGCCAGCCCTGTTTAATTCATAATAAAGTAATTTTATCTGGGGGCTACTGGTGGGAAGATGTCATTTCCAAATTTAAATTAGAGGCTCATTTCCATAGACTATTTATTTTCATTGTTCCTGGAGGTAGACAGAGATTAGGTTTAAACAGTAATAATAAGAATACACCATGTTTGTTTTCCCTCCTAAACATTGGAGACATGTTTTATTATTATTTTTAATTCTTTGAACAAAGTGAGTTATCTTTTGAAAATATAACCACAATTTGGGAAATGGCCAAATGCTAAAACAAAGAAATACTTTTTAATCAATGAGCAAAGTCCTTTTATAAAATCTTTTTTTTTATATTCTGAGATATATGATTGTAATATGAAAATTATAAACAATATGAATATCTTTTATTTACAGGTAAATTTTCTTTATAAACTGTGTTCTCTGATAAACAGACTTTTCAGAATTTAATTATTCTCAACACATTTTCCAATCATGTATAAATACACATATACATATGTGCATAGTTTTATATACATAGATATATATAATTATATCCATATATCTTTCAAGACAGAAGATAATAGCTACTTAGAAAGAGAAAATGAAGCAGTTAGGAGGCACCATGGTGCACTAAGTCTGAAGTCAGGAAGATTTGATTTCAAATCCAATCTCGTATATTAGCTATGTTATCCTGGGTAAGTCACTTAAATGTTATCTGCCTCAGTTTACTCAAGGGTAAATTGAGAATAACCACAGCACTCAAAACACAGAGTTGCAATAATATTTGCAAAGTATTTAACACAGAGTATGTTACATAGTAGGTGCTTCATAAATGTTTGGAGGGTGGGGAGAAAGAGGAACAAATACAGGTATAGAGGGAGAAGAGTCCAGAAAAAAGGAATAAGAGAATCTTAGTTCTATTCCTCCATAGTACAACTCATTATGTACAAGACTTTGGCCAAGTCATTTGATCAAAGGATCAGTATCTTCATCTATAAAATAAGGATTCAAGAATCCAAGGAATTGGCTCCTCTAGCAAAATTCAATGAGACAATATAGGGATAATAAGGAAAATAATTTCATTTCATAATAATGACAGATTTAGAGAGAACAGTATGATTTGAGGAACATTTTGCTCCTAACAACCCTATAAGATAAATAGTTGAACAATTATCTTCCCATTTTCTAGATGAAAAAAAAACTCATTCTCAAAGAAATTAAAGTTCTTGCCTATAGTTGCATAGCTTTTCAGAATTAAAATCAAAGTATCCGTTACAACTCCATTATTCTTTCCATGAAATAAGAGGATAAAACATGATTTCCATTTTCTAAGCAGAGAAAATAAAGTCTGAAAATAATTTCATGGTTTTTCTTGATAAGATGATAATATACTAATATCAGAAAAATATAAAATATCATTTGATAAAATGTTTTAAATTTAATTTTCCACCAAAGATAACCTATAAATCATAAAGCAAATTGATTTGAAATTTTTGATTTTGTAAGGTGATCAAGAGTAGATAACAGGAATGTGTCTTTTAGGGTGTGATAGCAAATCAGGTGCTAATACCTCTTACTTGGGTGTTTTATAGTGCAAATTATATCAGTCTCTATTGTTACACCATTCAACACTGGGCCAAAACATTGCCATTCTAAAGTCTCTCAGATTCAAGGTTCTAAACTGTATTAGAGCTATATCAGAATCTGAGAAAAGGTGGAAATCAAAGTACCAGTGGTTTAATTCACTTAGCATAAGCTGTCTCCTATCTCTTCCTCGGGATTCCTTGCTTCTGCAATTAAGCTGACTTTAAGTATTCTTCAGAACTTGTCTTCATTGTTGTGATTTTATCTATCTTAACAATAAAAGATGCAAGAATAGATCACTTATGACATCCCTTCTAATTCCATATCCACTATTTAATCTATGGAAGTCAGGGGCTTTTTCTATTATACCATAATTAATTTTTCCTTAATAGACAGGTGATTTCTAATTGTAATTTGATAATAGTGTTAGGCCAGAATGGATTTGAAGAAATTAGCTAAAATCATCATATGAAATTTTTATGTCTTCCATTACTTCTCAAAAATAGGTAGGTTGTAGCATATGTGAATTTGGAGGAACCTTTTGGAGAAAACTCTGATGACTTGTGACATATGATTGTGATGAAGTATTAGTGTGCTATACTGGGGTGGGAAAGGGTCAGAATAATATGTCAAGTCCTATATAAGCTGATGCAAAATAAGGTGAGAAGAACCAGAATATTATTGTGCATAGCAACAACAATGCCAAAATGATGATCAACTGTGAAAGACGACTACTCTGATCAGTAAAATAATCAAAAACAATTTCAAAGGACACATAATAAAAAAATGCCATCTTCTTCCAGAAAAAAATGATAAACTCTGATTCTGAATTAAAGCATAATTTTCTCATTTTCCTTATTTATTTTTGCAATATAGTGAATGATTTCACATGTACAATTGATGTCATATTGCTTAACTTCTCCGTGGGTGAGGCACAAAGGGAATTTGGAACTCAAATTTAAAAAGAAAAAAAGTCTTAAAAATATGATTTTTAAAGAAAAAATAACTCAAACAGTTTGATGAATGAAATTATAATGTTCTAAATATATCATAATTCTTCAATGCATGCATGTTTCTTTAATTACATTTGTGTTCTTGAACTGTTATTTCATCAGTATATGGAATTTCCAGAATAGGAACTCCTCTGATAAAAAATAGAAACATAACTAACATTAGACCTTTTTCTAAGGATGCTGAGAATGTAAGTGACCTATTTACATCACATAACCAATAAGTATCAGGGATACGGCTTGAAAAGATGTGTTTTTTACTTACTCATGTCGAAATTCCTTCTTACCTTCTACTTTTAATAATAGTGCCAAATGGAACAAACAACAACAAAAAAATTGAAATACAAATTTTTTTTTGAAGGATAGAAAGGAGTTTGTATTTGAGTTGGGAGCTGAGATTTTCCTGACATTTGCAATAATTAAATAGTCATTGTCTGACTAGTTTGTTGCTCTTCCAAAGGAAATATGAAAAAATGAAATTTACCTAAGGTTATATAGAAAGTGAATGGGATTTAACTGTAACTTAAAATTGATTCTTCTGATTTTGAAAGTAGAACTCAGACAACTACCCTGCAGGCTATAATAAATGATTGATGTGATGAATCTGGTAAGCCTGCTCTGTTCACTTCTTCTCGTGTTGATATTGATTTTCACTTCATGGCCCCTCCACAGATTATGTGACTATTGACAAATCACTTTCCTCAGTTTCCTCATTGTAAAATGACCTCTAAGGTCTCTTCCATCACTTAATCGACTATTTTATGATCCTATGAACTTGTAAATGGTCCAATAATTGCACTGACTTTCACAAGGTGAGTAGCTATTTTTTCTAGTCCAGTATGTCAAGAGTTTTGAAATCAGATAATATACTTTGAAATCTCAGTTTTGTTACTATTCATTCATTTGGCATTTGCTAAGAAAATCCTATTTGTCAGTAACTATCCTAGTTTTAGAAAGACAAAGACAAAATAGGAAGTTTGCAATCTATTTATTAGGCACTTGAACAACTTGTTCCATGCTTGCAGAATTGAGGTCTCAGTTATCGTATCTATAAAGTAAGGTGGTTACCAGAATTATGGTCTTATAAAAATGATACTACTAGAACAGAAAAGTTACCACCAAAATTCAGGCATGAATAATTTAACAAAATGGTAAGGAATTTGTAGGTGATATTACCTTAAATAACTCTTTAGTATTAAGAGGCTTAGTTATTTCAATTTTTCAGATATCAATAAAGGCCAAGTTCCAGTTTTTCTAGTTAAACTCTTTATCATACAGCCCAAGGGGATGCTTCAATAGAATCAGGGATATAGACTCTTCTGTCATCTGAGAGCTTTCTCTAAAAGGTCCATCCAAATGCAGTTTCATGTGATTAATATTAACCCCAAGAAACTGTCTATTCTGTAATCATTATACGTTCACAGTTCTCATTAGCATTAATGAGAGTTACATACATTCATCAATGTGAAAAAACAGACCCCTGGGTCAGAATCTAATTGCAATCTAGTTATCCTGTAAAGATTCACATGAAGTGTAAATAAAATGTCATCAATAACGTCAGTTAATGTGCTTCTAAATCGGTGGCTTTCTTCTTAACAAGAACAAAGCCTAAAAATAGATGATTGGTTAATTGTATTCAACCTCTTTCTGTCATTAACCCTTATATATTGCTCAGGGATCAGTCCAAAATGTGATTATAGAAGAAAAGGAGACACATTTTCATATTCTATGCTGTCATTGCCCAGTCAAATATTTACTACTCAGGCCACCCATCTATTAAAAAAATATTTGCATATATTTAAATAGGATTTTTTTTGTTAGCAAGTAGAAACCAAAGGAGAGACAATAGGTCCATAAATTATGCAGAATCTTTGCAAAGTAAGCTAGGATTATTTTCCTCCCAAGATGGTAGGCATTGATATACATAACAGCAAAATAACTTGAATCATTACCATCAAAGCCTCTAGAAAAATAATTATTGAAATCAGCAATAGAAACTGATAAAGCTAAAGGAAATCTATGATCTGTAAATGTTAAGTCATGGTCATCTGAGAATTTCAATAAATATTTATTAAGTACCTGCTATGTACCAAACATTGTGCTGTGTTGGATACACAACACAAATTTAAAAATGTTGTCTCTGCTCACAAATAAATCTATATGATCAAAAATTATACATATATAATTTTAATATATATGAAAAATATATGGCCATTGTATGATCATCTTGCATAATTCCTTGGAATTCAATTTCCACAAGAAAAAGGAATCATAGCTAGAGTAGAGTTCATTATCCCTGGCATATAGAAGGCACTTAGTAAATGGTAATTGATTGCTCTTTTGCCCACTCAGATTTCAGACAGGAAGCAAACCTGTAGTGTCATTCTGGATGTCCCTGTTCAGGCACCAAAATGTAGTAGTGTTCATACTATCTCTCTCTGGAGGATCTCGGGACCAGCCTTGGTCTTAGTGGAGGAGTGAAGTAGGCAGGAGAGCCATCAGGATAGTGAAAGATGGAGTCCTTATTTCAAGACCTCTCAGCCCTTAAATATATTAGTATGATTATATCATTACAGCACACTAAGCATTTTCCAACTAGAGAACCATTAGATCATGACATCACAATGAGCAAGTGCTATATATAGTAGCATTACATCACCACAGCACACTGTGCAAGTGCTAACTCTAATCACCCTGCTATTGATATATAAATGCCTCTCTTTACTGTAAGTATCCCTTGCTTCAAGTAGAACACAGGTGGTCACAACCTCCTTAACTTCTCAGGAAGGGTGAGAACACCAAAGAGAAGGAGTGACTCCTTCCCTGACTTCTCAGGAAAGATAGGAGCACCAAAGGGAGGTGGGGAGCCAAATAAGACATTGTCATCAGGTTCCCTCTGGACTGAAGAGTCTTATACCTTATCCAGAGTTCCCTGCTATCTGTGGCCCTCTACATCTCCCACTTTCTTTTGTTTTAGTTGAAACAGGTATACATAAATCTATCAGCATGGGAGATATTGCATAAGTAGGTTGTAATGTAACAAGCAATGTGAATCAACATACTATAAAAGATTTCCATGAGTCCTAGAAGGAGGATATATAAATAACAATCACACATACACCTCCTTCAGGACCCAAGAGATAGTCCAAAGCTAATCTATTGTCCATCACTTCACATGTCAGGGAATCCAATGATTCTTGCAGGTTTTGAAGTCCTGCAGCAGTCTTACTATGTGTCAGAGAATCCAATCATCTCTGGAGGTTTTGAAGTCCTGTAACAGTCTCATTAACAATTTTGATGTTGGGGGGCGGAGCCAAGATGGCGGAGAAGACACACGCGTCTTTCTAAGCTCTTCTCTTACCCTCTTTATCAATATTATATCGAGCCTCAAAAATAGTCTTGACTGCTACAATTCGTAAAGATAAGAAGTAGAACAACTCACCGGCGAAGAAAATCTGCAGTCTCGCCAAAAAGGTTGGTTCCGGGGCCAGGGGAGATCGGCAGACTGGGAGAAAATTAGGTTCCGAGGAGAGTCCTCAAACCCAGGGTGAAGGCACAGATCTCAGCATGCAAGCGCGAGCCCCAACCGCAGTACGGGGCTTTTCCTTGGGGCAGTGTGATCCTGCACGGCAGGAGGACGCAGCCCGTAGCCTCCAATCTGCGCAGTGGGAGCCTGGCTTGGGGCCATAGAGTTTTCCAGGGCCGATTTGCATCAGGCAGAGACACTGGGCAGAGTTTGTGGCTGTCTGCGTTCTGCAGTCTGCGCTCAGCTGCAATACTCACAGTCCCACAAGAGGCTCCGGCCTGGGCGGTGACACTTTCACCACTTAGTTCCCAGCCGAGGGCAACTCGATAATCCACTCAGCCCTACTAAGCAGTTTGAGAGCTCGGCCAGTGCTGAATCCACTTCCTGTTGGGGAAGGGAAAACTCTCACCCAGAGCACTCCCATACCTCGAGCTGGAAATCGGTTTACATCTTTCCCTGCTCTGCAGAGGAAGCTGGTAACCCCTTGCCTAGAGACCCACCCTAAAGGCTTTTAAAACATGAATAAAAAGATGAAAGAACAATCGACAGCTTCTATGCAGAAAAAGAGCAGGTCAGCAAACCTGAAGAGACCCCTCAAACAGCAAAATGCATCAGACTGTCCTCCTTACATAATGCTCTATAGAAGAGACCATTAAAAGTCTCAAAAGAGAGTTAGAAGATAAATGGGGAAAGGAAAGAGAAGCCTTTACAAGAGAGCAACAACTTCCTGAAATACGAATTGAAAAGTTAAAAATTCCTCAGGAAGTGCAGGGAAACAAAATTGGTGAATTGGAAAAATAAAAAATCTCAGGAAAGTAAGAATTGTGAATTGAAAAATAAAGAATTACTAGAAAGTAGGATTTGTGAATTGAAAAGACAAAGAATTGCAAGAAAGTAGGATCCGTGAATTGAAAAGACAAAGAACACGCAAGAAAGTAGGATCTGTGAATTGAAAAAGAAAATAATTCACTAAAAAAATTAGTGAAATGGAAAAAATTCCACAGACCAAAACAATACATTCAAAACTCAATTGGACATATACAGAAAGAAGTAAAAAAGCTAATGAAGAAAATAATTCTTTTAAAAATTAGAACTGAACAAATTGAAACTAATGATGCATTGAGACAGCAAGAATCAGTCAAGCAAAACCAAAAAATGACAAACTGGAAAACCATGAATTATCTACTTGCAAAATGACAGACTTGGAAAATAGATCTAGGAGAGATAATCTGAGGATTATTGACTTTCCTGAAAACTATGATGAAAAAAGAGCCTAGATACTATTTTACAAGAAATCATCAAAGAGAACTGCCCAGATGTAATAGAATCGGAAGGTAAAATAGGCATTGAAAGTAATTCATCGAACACCTTCTGAAAGAAACCCTAAAATAAAAACCCTCAAGGAATATTGTGGCAAAATTTCAGAACTATCAGATTAAGGAAAAATTTTACAAGCAGCCAAAAACCATTTAAATACTGAGGTGCCTACAATAAGGATCACCCAAGATCTGGCTGCCTCTACATTAAAGGAAAGAAGGGCCTGAATATGATATCTGAAAGGCACAAGAACTTGGGATGCAAACTAAGAATAAACTACCCAGCTAGTGGAGCATTTTCTTCCAGGGAAGAAGATGGACGTTTAATGAAACAAATGAATTCCATTTGTTTCTGAAGAAAACCAGAACTAAAACAAAAATTTGATTCCAAGAATAGAACTCAAGAGATGCAGAAAAAGGTAAAATAACTCTTGAGAATTGTATTTCGTTATGGATATACAAAAAAATACATGTAAAATTTGATAGTACTGATATAAATAAAAAAGGGAAGTAGATATGGAAAAGGGATGATGGCAGAATAAGGTGGAAGGAGGGATAAAAAGAGGGAAACCACATCCCACAAAGAGGCTAAGGAAACTTATCATATCTGAGGGAATTTAGAGAGGGGAGGAACATTGTGAATCTTACCTCATCAGAGTTGGCTCAAAGGAAAATAATTGACATTTGTTTTAGAGAAAATTTCCTCGCCTCATTAAAAACGGGGAGAGGAAAAGGGAAAAGAAAAAGAGTAATAAGGGAAGGAAGGGGGAAAGACTCAAAGGGGGGGAGGGAGGGATTATAAAGAGGATAAGTATCGTGATACAAGAGGGATACATAAGTTTAAAAGGGGAAAGAGGGTTGGGGAGGCAAGAATAAGTAAAGCACAATCTGGGGTTATTAGGATGGCAGGAAATACAGATTTAGTAATTCTAACCGTAAATGGAATGGGATGAACTCTATAAAGAGGAGGCAGATAGCAGAATGGATCAAAAGTCAGAACCTACAATATGTTGTTTACAAGAAACACATTTAAAGCAGGGGATACATATAGAGTAAAGGTAAAAGGCTGAGCAAAATCTATTATGCTTCAGGTGAAGTCAAAAAGTAGGGAGCCATCCTTATCTCAGATCAAGCAAAAGTAAAATTGATCTAATTAAAAGAGATAAGGAAGGAAACTACATCCTGCTAAAGGGTAGCATAAACAACGAAGCAATATCAATATTAAACATATATGCACCAAGTGGTATGGCACTCAGCTTCCTAAAGGAGAAGTTAAGAGCTGCAAGAAGAAATAGACAACAAAACTGTAATAGTAGGAGATCTCAACCTTGCACCTCAGAATTAGACAAATCAAACCACAAAACAAATAAGAAAGAAATTAAAGAAGTAAATATAATATTAGAAAAATTAGGTATGTTGGATCTTGGAGAAATTGAATGGAGATAGAAGAGAATATACTTTCTTCTCAGCAGTTCATGGAACCTATTCAAAAATTGACCATATATTAGGACATAAGGACCTCAAAATTAAATGCAAGAAAGCAGAAATAGTAAATGCTTTCTTTCAGATCATGATGCAATAAAACTACATTCAACAAGAAGTTAGGGGAAATAGACCAAAAGTAATTGGAAACTAAACAATCTCATCTTAAAGAATGATTGGGTGAAGCAGCAAATTATAGATACAATTAATAATTCTCACTCAAGATAATGACAATGATGAGACATCATACCAAAATTTGTGGGATGCAGCCAAAGCGGTAATAAGAGGGAATTTTATATCCTTAGAGGCTTACTTGAATAAAACAGAGAAAGAAAAGATTAATGAATTGAGCTTGTAAACTAAAAACTAAAAAAGACCAAATTAAAAACCCCCAATCAAATACTAAATTGGAAATTTAAAATTAAAAGGAGAAATTAAAAATATTGAAAGTAAAAAACTATTGAACTAATAAATAAAACTAAGAGTTGGTTCTATGAAAAGCCAATAAGAGAGATAAGCCTTTAGTAAAACATGATTAGAAAAAGGAGGGAGGAAAATGAAATTAGTAGTCTTAAAAATGAAAAGGGAGAACTTTCCACCAATGAAGAGGAAATTAGAGAAATAATAAGGAGTTATTTTGCTCAACTTTATGCCAATAAATTTGATAACCTAAGTGAAATGGATGACTACCCAAAAATACAGACTTCCCAGACTAACAGAGGAAGAAGTAATTGTTTGAATAGTCCCATTTCAGAAAAAGAAACAGAACAGGCAATTAAACAACTCCCTAAGAAAATCCCCAGGACCAGATGGATTTACATGTGAATTTTACCAAACATTTAAAGAACAATTGGGTCCTAATGCTATATAAATCTATTTGATAAAATAGGGAATGAAGGAGTCCTACCAAATTCTTCTATGACACAGACATGGTACTGATACCTAAACCAGGTAGGCTGAAAACAGAGAAAGAAAATTATAGACCAATCTCCCTAATGAATATTGATGCTAAAATCTTAAATAAAGATATTAGCAAAAGACTACAGAAAATCATCTCCAAGATAATACACTATGATCAAGTAGGATTTATACCAGGAATGCAGGGCTGGTTCAATATTAGGAAAAACTATCAATATAATTGGCCAAATAATACCAAATTAACAAAACCATATGATCATCCTCAATAGATGCAGAAAAGCATTTGATAAAATCCAACATCCATTCCTATTAAAAACACTTGAGAGATAGGAATAAATGGACTTTTCCTTAAAATAATCAGCAGCATCTATTTAAACCATCAGTAAGCATCATATGTAATGAGACAAACTGCAAATCATTCCCAATAAGATCTGAGGAAACAAGGTTGCCCACTATCACCGTTACTATTTAATATTGTATTAGAAACGCTAGCTATAGCAATAAGAGCTGAGAAAGAGATTAAAGGAATAAGAATAGACAATGAGAAGCCAAATTTCACCTTTGCTGATGACATGATGGTATACTTAGAGAACCCCAGAGATTCTCAAAAGTTATTAGAAATAATCCACAACTTTAGAAAGTTGCTGGTTATAAAATAAACCCACATAAGTCATCAGCATTCTTATATATCACTAACAAAATCCAACAGTCAGAGTTACAAAGAGAAATTCCATTTAAAGTAACTACTGATAATATAAAATATTTAGGAATCTATCTGCCAAGGGAAAATCAGAAACTTTATGAGCAAAATTACAGACCACTTTTCACACAAATTAAGTCTGATCTAAACCAATTGAAAATATTAAATGCTCTTGGATAGGGGAGCAAATATAATAAAGATGACAATATTACCTAAACTAATCTATTTATTTAGCGCTATACCAACTAGATCCTCAAAAAACTATTTTAATGACCTAGAAAAATAACAACAAAGTTCATATGGAAAACAAAAGGTCAAGAATTCTCAAGGAATTAATAAAAAATCAAACATGATGGTGGGCTTTAGCTGTACCAGATCTAAAACTATATCTATAGAGCAGCAGTTACCAAAACTATTTGGTATTGGCTAAGGGAATAGATTAGTTGATCAGTGGAATAGATTAGGTTCAAGTGGATAAAACAGTCAACAACATATAGCAACCTAGTCTTTGACAAACCCAAAGATCCCAGCTTTGGGATAAGAACTTACTGTTTGATAAAATTGCTGGGAAAATTGGAAACTAATATGGCAGAAACTAGGCATTGATCCATACTTAACGCTGCGACACCAAGATAAGGTCAAAAATGGGTTCATGACCTAGGCATAAAGAATGAAATTATTAATAAATTAGAGGAACATAGGATAGTTTACCTCTCAGACCTGTGGAAGGGGATAGGTTTTTATGACTAAAGCAGAACTAGAGATCATTACTGATCACAAAATAGAAAATTTCTTGATTATACTAAACTGAAAAGCTTTTTGTACAAACAAAACTAATGCAGACAGATTAGAAGGAAGCAATAAACTGGAAAATATTTTACAGTCAAAGGTTCTGATAAAGGCTCATTTCCAAAATATATAGAGAATTAACCTAATATATAAAAAATCAAGCCATTCTCCAATTGAAAATGGTCAAAGTTGATATGAACATGACAATTCTCAGATGAAGAAATTGAAACTAGTTTCTAGTCAATATGAAAGATGCTCCAAGTCATTATTAATCAAGAAATGCAAATTAAGACAACCCTAAGATACACTACACACCTGTCAGATTGGCTAAGATGACAGGAAAAATAATGATGATTGTTGGAGGGGATGGGAAAAACTGGGACATTGATTCATTGTTGGTGGAGTTGTGAAGAATCCAACCATTTTGAGAGTAGTTGGAACTATGCTCAAAAAGTTATCAAACTGTGCATACCCTTTGATCCCAAAGTAGTGTTACTTACTGGGATTATATCCCAAAGAGATTATAAAAGAAGGGAAAGGGAACCTCTGAGTGCAACAATGTTTGTGGCAGCCCTTTGTAGTGGCTAGAAACTGAAACTGAATGGATGTCCATCAGTTGAGAATGGCTGATAATTGTGGTATATGAAAATTATGGAATATTACGTTCTGTAAGAAATGACCAAAGGATGATTTAGTAAAGTGCCTGAGAGACTTACACGAACTGATGCTAAGTGAAATGAGCAGGACCAGGAGATCATTATATACTTAACAACAATACATAGATGATGACCAGTCCTGATGGATCAGGCCATCCTCAGCAACGAGATCAAACCAAATTATTTCTAATGGAGCAGTAATGAACTAGAACTAGCATATCTCCAGAAAAAGAAACCTGGGAGATGACTAAAAACCATTTGCATTGAATTCAGTCCCTATATTTATGAACACCTGATCTTTTGATTTCCTTCATACAAGCTAATTGTACAATAATTCAGAGTCTGATTCTTTTGTACAGTCAAAATAATGTTTTGGTCATGTATACTTATTTGTATCTAAGTTATATTTTAATATAGTTAACATCTACTGGTCATCCTGCACATTTAGAGGGTGGGGGGGTAAGAGGTGAAAATTGAACAAGAGGTTTGGCAATTGTTAATGCTGTAAAGTTACCACATGTATATATATCCTGTAAATGAAAGGCTATTAAATAAAAAAAAAAAAAAAACAATTTTGATGTTCATGAGTCAACTGTCATACACATAGTTAACAACCATGCTCTTTCAGTGGCACATGTAGTCAGAGATAGAATCACTAGATATTTCTTGGGTCTTCTCCTTTGTTTTGAGGGTCTTCTCTTTTTCTGTCTCTTTCTAATGGACAAGGCAGATACGGCTCATTGGCATCCATCTGATTTTTTCTACATAAGTAGAAATACAAGCAAACCCTATCCTCCAAGCAATTAACCTATCTGGTCCCTTCCATTCACCACTTTCTGGATCTCTCCACATCATCTGGCAATTATCTAAAGGTAGCAGAGCTGCTAGCACTGGACACTATCTTTCTGGCGAGTTATAAAACCTGTCTGCTGGAGCCAGTGCATCTTCATCAAAAATCAAAAAATTAATAGTATATAGGGCTTGTAGCTCCTCCTTTCTTTTGTTTTTGGAGGATCTCTCTGTTTCTCCTCCCTATTATTGCTTGTCCTTGAAGATTAATAAGTATGCCAGTGGTATGTGAAATCTGATACTGTGCACAAAAATGTGCAAAATGTTTAGAAGTATATGCAAGTCCATAATCTGTTTTTATTGCTTGTGGTACACCCATAATTGCAAAAGCTTGCATAAGGAATTCACTGACCAGGTGTCTATCGCAACATGGATGAAAGACAGATGACTAAAAGATTTATAATGGGTCACATCCATTTGCCAAATTTCATTGGTTCTCAAACCACGAGGGTTCTTTCCTGGAGGGAACATAGGAGCATGGGAAGGAAGGCAAGCTATACAGCCTTTTACTATGCTCCTAGCTTCCTCTTGTTATCTCAAATTGCAAACATAAAGCTGGAGCAGTGTGATGATATTTAGAATGAGATTCTTGGGCTGCCTGAAATAAATAAGTATTGATTAACATGGATAGAAGGTGATCTGCTTTTGAATTTCCTTCAAAAATAGACCTGGAAGTCCACTATGAGATTGGACATGAAAAATATAAATCTTACCTGGATGCTTTCTCACTTGCTCTTGAAGTTCCTTAAAGAGCTGATATGTATTGGAAGCTACAAATTTTATTTGGACTATGGCAATTCTTTGTACCACTTCTACTGAATAGGCTGAAATCAGATATTACATTTACATCTTCTGGATAATAATAAGAGCTAGCATAAAATGAATGGATGCCCATCAATTGGAGAATGGTTGGGTAAATATTATTGTTCTGTAAGAAATGACCAGCAGGATGAATACAGAGAGGATTGGCAAGACTTACATGAACTGATGCTGAGTGAAATGAGCAGAAGCAGGAGATGATTAAACACTTCAGTAACAATACTGTATGAGGATGTATTCTGATGGAAGTGGATATCTTCAACAAAGAGAAGAACCAATTCAGTTCCAATTGATTAATGATGGACAGAATCAGCTACACCCAGAGAAGGAACACTGGGAAATGAGTGTAAACTGTTTGCATTTTGGTTTTTCTTCCCAGGTTATTTTTACTTTCTGAATCAAATTCTTCCTATGCAACAAGAGAACAGTTCAGATCTGCACACATATATTGTATCTAGGATATACTATAACATATCTAACATGTATCAGACTACTTGCCATCTAGGGGAGGTAGTGGAGGGAGGGAAGGAAAAAATCAGAACAGAAGTGAGTGCAGGGGAGAATGTTGTAAAAAGAAAAAACATTACCCATGCATATGTACTGTAAATAAAAAGTTACAATTATTTTTAAAAAATGATCTTCATGAACTAGGACTAGTAATCCCTGAGTTATAGTATTGTATTATAGAAAGACTGCTATCTTTGTTGTTTTTTTATAAAAGGACTTGAGTTCAAATTTGTTTTTTTGCCTATGTAATCTTGCATAAATCACTTCTGGGTCTCAGTTTCCTCCCCTGTAAAATGAAGGATTTCAGAAGATCTCTAAGGTTCTTTTCTGGGCAGGTAAGTGATACAAAGGATAAGAGCACTGGGCTTGAAATCGCAAAGACTTATCTTCTTGAGTTCAAATCTGGTCTCATATGACACTAACTATGTGACCCTGGGCAAATCATTTAACCCTGTTTGCCTCATTTTCCTCATCTTTAAAATGAGTTTGAGAAGGAAAACCCAAACTCCAGTGTCTTTGCCAAGAAAATCCTAAATGTAGTCACAGAGTCAAAAATGACTGAAACAATTGAACAAAGAAGTTCCTTTTCTAACTCTAAATCTATAATCCTATGCAAATATTTATTAAGAAAAAAATCAATTAATCTTCTTCACATTTTTTTCCACTGGGTTCCTTGATATTCATGATTTTTGTTCTTCCAAATGAATAGTGTTATTTTGTTCAGCTCCATAAAATGCTGTTAGTTTCATTGATATAGAACTGAATAAGTAAATCACTTAGATAATTTTATTATACTGGTTCAGCCTACCTATGAAACATTAATGTTTTTCCAAGAGTTTAGAAATATTTATGCAAATAGTGTTTTATAATTATTTTCCATGGTCACAAGTTTGTCTTGGCAGATAGACTCCCAAGTATTTTATGTTCTCTCTCTATCTCTTTTACCTTTTCTCCTCTCAAAAAATTTGTTTTGTTTCTGACCACTGGTTTTCTTAATCTGGCTTCTTTTTTTTTAATCAATTGCCCCCAATTTTTTTTCTTATCTTCTTCCCCTTTTTCTTCTTTTGGTAAGATAGATTTCTGTTCCCTACTGAGTGAGTGTGTGTGTGTGTGTGTGTGTGTGTGTGTATACACTTACCTCTTTGGACTAATTCTGATGAGTGAACTTCAAGCATTGTCTTCCAAGACCACCCTTCTCCCACCCAACATATCCCTCCTTACTTTAAAAGCTCTTTCTTTCTGATCTCTTTTATGTGAAATAAAATTTTGTCATTCTTCTTCTCCCTTTCTCCTCCTTTCAGAGCATCTTTTTTTCTTACCTCTTCATTTTTTTTTTTTTTTGGAGATAAATTTTACATAACTGACTCACATTCATTTCCTCTATCTATGTAGATTCCTAACCTAGCTTACTAATAATAAAGTTCTTAGGAGCTACATTTATCATCTTCCCACAAAGAAATGAGCCATATAACCTTATTAAGTCCCTTATTGAATCCCTTTCTTTCATGTTTAATATTTATCTTGAGTTTTGTGTTTGAGTGCTAAAATTTTTATTAAGCTCTGGTCTTTTCATTAGGCATGCTTAAAAGTTCTCTATTTCATCACATGACCATCTTTTCCACCTGAAAGATTATACTCAATTTTTCTGGATTCTGGATTGTAATCTTGGATCTCTTTGCCTTTCTGAAATATTATATTCCTCCCCTTCTTTAACATAGAAGCTGTTAAAAGTTGTTGTTAAAAAATCTTGACTTATGTGATATTAAATGGTTTCTTTCTGAATACTTCAGATTTTTTTCGACCTGAGAGCTTTGGAATTTGGGTTTTTAAAACATCTTTACCTAGAATTAAAAAGTAAAGTTATTTGTCAAGAGCCTCTCAAATAAGATAAAGGAGAAGCAGTATTTGGATACAAGTCTTTCTGGCTTTAAAGTCTAAACACTAACCAATTATGACACACTGTCTGTCACAGATAAACAGGTTAAAAATACACTGTTTCAAGTAAAGAGGATTTCTCAAGAGCTAGAAGTAGCTGTTTTCATTTGGAAAAGATTGTTTTTCTTTCCATTTTTGGCTTGGTATTCCCAATGGCTGACATGCTGTAGGCATTTATGAAATGATTGTTTAACTGAATTTGCATGACCTGGGTTAGAAGCTGGGGTTATAGTAAAAGTGAAGATAATTTAAATTTTAAAAGGGAGAATATATCCATGTAAAGAGAAAATTTTCATAATGGTAGTGGATCTTAGATTTAGGATTTCTTTTCTGAATGACCTAAAAAAGGAGAAAGATAGAGGAAGGATTATCTGGTCTGATTTTCAGAGCTGAGAGTAATATTCTTTCTCCAAATTTTGGGTAAGCAAGCAAACAATATTGGTATCCTAAATGTCTATCCATAAGCAAATCATAGAAAATATACATAATTAATGGAAGAAGTATCTATCTGACCTGTCTCTTGTTATAGGGATTTCTCAGAAAAAAATGGAATATACACACCCATATATTATATATTTGGGTATGAACATACATATATATGTAAATACATTCATCCATATATATATATGTTCATGTATATATGGGAACATTAACTTACAAACTAGGATTTTTCTCAAGCAGCTAAATAAACTGAAATACCAATCAATTTCATAAGCTTGAATCAGCAATCATGTACCAACAGTGTTGAATTGCATTCATATATAGCTGCAAAAGTGACTTCTGATTAAGTTAGAAAGACTTAAGATCAATTTATGCTTCACTTTCTTTAATTATAAGATGGGGTCAACAATGGTATTTACCTCTGAGAGTTTTTGTGAGGATCAAATAAGAAAATAAATATACAAATGTTTCACAACCCTAAAGTGCTATAGAAATGCCAGCTATGCAGATGGTGTATCTCATATGTTCCAGGCACTCTGCTGGTTTGGGAAAAATAAAAATATAATAGAAAATTAGTCACAGTTCTCAAGAACATTATATACTATTAGCAGGCAGATAGGTGGCTTAATGGTTCAAAAGCTAGGCCTGGAGTAAAGAATTGAATTCGAATCTTGCTTCAGACACTTCTGATCTGTGTGACTCAAAGCAAATTATTTCAACTCTAATTCAGTTTTCTCATCTGTAAAATAGGGATAACAATAACATCTATTCTCAAGTATTGTTGTAAGAACAAATGAAATTAGCACATATAAAATGTTTTGCAAATCTTAAATTTCTAGATCAATGCTACATATTGTTATTATTGCTAATTATTGCAGAAGAGAACATGTGCATAGATTAAAAAACACAAATATGTGTAAAACAAATTAAGCAGTTAGGAATGAAAGGCACTGATATTTGGGAAATGCAGAATGTCTTCCTATCAAAAATAATGCTTAACTAGGACCTGAAAAAAGAAAGATAATAAACCAAAAAGGAGTGTATGTCAGGCATGAGGGATATGATGAAGGTAACGACGTGAAGATCTGAGATTGATTTTTATCTATGAGTAAGAGAAATATCAATTTGATTTGTACTATAGACTGTGGAAAGGGTTTTAAAAGCAAAGAGAAGTTTTGTTATAGTGGTAGTGAAGTGCTCATATTTTCAACTCAAGAAGCAATATGGAACCAATGAATTTATAGATTGGAAGACTAATCTGAAGAGATTTGCACTTGTGGAAAATGATTTCTGCACTGTATCTGAATACAATGAAATGATATTGTGCCATACAAAAAATGAATATGCAAATTCAGAAAACCTTGGGAAGACTTGTATAAATTGATGCAGAACAAAGAAATACGAACTAAAGCACATCAAACAGAATGATTATGATAGTGTAATGGAAAATAAAATTAAATGATATCTGAACTCTTATTATTACTATAACTAGAATATTGATTGTGAAATTTATTCCCCTTCTCTTAATAGAAAAGTTGTGGGATGTGGAGGATACAATGTGAGTCACAGTCATTGTTTAAGTTTGTTTTACTTATCTATTTCTCTTTTTTACAAGGTAAGTTTCTGTCTTGAGGGGTGGGAAGTATTTGGGTAGCATCAATAATACATTTCTAAGTGCTTGTCTCAACTCTGTTCATCCATGCCTGAAATTAAAGGATCCATTCTTTTTCACTGCAGAACAAGTGTGTAATATGGGATTTAGGCTAAGTCAAAAATGATTAGATGTTAGGTTAACCAACAGAGCAGAAGAGTAAAGCAAACAAATCAGAGGCTTAAAAACAAAAATAGAACCAAGAATGAGATGATCAAAGAATACAATAAAAATATGGGTGTATTAAAATCAGTGAGGTGTGATTTTTACCCAACCTAGGATACTTAAGAAATTGACATTTATTTTCCTAATTTCAAGTCTTTTTTTTAGAACATATAGAGAATGAAAGGTGAATTAAAGGATTATTTGTTTTTGTTTTTTGAAGGCTTGGGGACTAAAACTACTTAAAATTAATTAAAGATATGTAGTACACAGCAAGGACAACAATTGCATATATATCCCCAGTTACTGATACATAGGAAGCACTTAATAAATATCTGATTTTTTATCTAAGAAAATGCTGATACCCATAGAAACCTTCTGTAGAAATTTTTTTTGCTCTAAAGACAAGCAGAAAAAATTCCTTCAAAACAACTTTATAACAAATTATATTAAAATAATAAGAAGAATATTAAGAAAAATAATTTGAAAATTGGCAAAACATTTTTACATTTAAGGGTTCTGATAATGGCCTCATTTCTATAATATATAGAAAATTGACTCAAATTTGTAAGAATTCAAACCATTCTTTAATTGATAAATAATCAAAGGATATGAACAGATAATTTTCAGATGAAAAAATTAAAAGCATTTCTAGTCATATGAAAAGGTGCTTTAAATCACTATTGATCAGAAAAATGCAAATTAAGACTACTGTGAGATTCCACTACATACCTCTCAGACTGACTAAGATGATAGGAAAAGATAATGATTTAATTATGTTTGGAGGGGATGTGGAAAAATTGGGACACTAATACATTGTTGGCAGAATTGTAAATGGATCCAGTCATTCTGGAGAGCAGTTTGGAACTATGCTCAAAAAGCTATCAAAATCTGTGTACCTTTTTATCCAGCAGTATTTCTACTGGGGTTGTATCCCAAAGAGATTTTAAAGGAGGGAAAGGGACCCACATATGCAAAAGTATTTGTGGCAGCCCTTTTTGTAGTGCCAAAAAAACTGGAAACTGACTGGATGCCCCATCAGTTGGATGATGGCTGAACAAGTTATGGTTATATGAATGTTATGAAATATTATTGTTGTATAAGAAACAATCAGGAAGATGATTTCAGAGAAACCTAGAGAGACTTACATGAACTCATGCTAAGTAAAATGAGCAGAACCAGGAGATCATTGTGCAACAACAAGATTATATGATGATCAGTTCATTGACTTGGGAGAGATTAAATGCAAAAGAATTCAGAACTTTTAAAAAGAGATTCTTCTCCTCAGTTAATATATTTGCTTTTTAATTTTTCCCCCATGGAAAATATCATGTTTTAAAAAAAGATGGAACATGGATTTAATATAATCAAATATAAGAAGAGCTATTAGCCAGAGAATTGTCAGATGTATTCATACAACTTAAAGATTTAAAACTGGAAGATTGATTCCATATAGTCCTTCCCTTTATTTTCTAGAGATGATGGAAGTTACAAGGTTGACATTATAACTAACTGAAAGAAGTCTGAATTCAAACTCAAGTCTCTTCACTCCAGAGTCATCATTCTTTCTTTTTGGTCATTTTCATTTGTTTGCATTTGGGAAGAGAAGAAAAATCTTTAAGCAGGACATGATTCTTGAACTGAGCCTACAAGAAAGTGAAATATTCTATGAGCACAAAATAAGGAGGGCCAATATTTCAGGAATATTGAATGACCAGTGTTAAGACATTGAAATATGTGATTAACATCTATGTGTGAGAAACAGACAAAGGGTCAGGTTTTCTCTACAATGTGGGATTCTCTTTAGTGTTCATATCATGATGCTCTTCAATTTTGTGATATAACAGTTAGAGAATCTCAGAATTCAAAAGGACTTTTAATGTATATATGTTAGATTTATTAAATGTATTACCAAAAGGAAATTTTATTGATTTTCTCTTTCTCTATTTTATGCAAGTAGGTCTCTAGAGATATAAAATTTCCCCTTATTACCAATTTGGCTGCATCCCACACATTTTGGTATGTCATCTCATTATTGTCATTCCCTTGGGTGAAATTATTAATTGTGTCTATGTTTGCTGTTTCACTCATTCATTCTTTAGGATGAGATTATTTAGTTTCCAATTACTTTTTGGTCTATTTTCCCCTGGCTTTTTATTGAATACAATTTTTATTGCATTGTGATCTGAAAAGGATGCATTTACTATTTCTGCCTTTCTGCATTTGAACTTGAGGTCTGTGTGTCCTAATATATGGTCAATTTTTGATAGGTTTCATGAACTACTAAGAAGAAAGTGTACTCCTTCTATTATACCTAACTTTTCTAGTGTTCTATTTACCTCTTTAACTTCTTTCTTATTTATTTTATGGTTTGATTTATCCAGTTCTGAGAGTGCAAGGTTAAGATCTCCCACTATTATAATTTTGCTGTCTTATTTCTTCTTGCAGTTCTCTTAACTTCTTCTTTAGGAATTTAGATGATATATCATTTGGTGCATTTATGTTTAATATTGATATTGCTTCATTATCTATATTATCCTTTAGCAAGATATAGTGTCCTTCCTTATCCCTTTTAATTAGATCAATTTTTGCTTTTGCTTGATCTGCGATCAGGATGGCTACCTCTGCTTTTTTGACTTCACCTGAAGCATAGTATATTCTGCTCCAGCCTTTTACCTTTACTCTGTATTTATCTCCCTTTTTTAAATGTGTTTCCTAAACAACATATTGTAGGGTTCTGGCTTTTAATCCAATCTGCTATCCGCCTCCACCTCATGGGGGAGTTTATCCCATTCACATTTATGATTAAAATTACTGATTCTGTATTTCCTGCCATCTTGTTAACCCCAGATTATGCTTTTCTCTTTCCTTTTCCCCTTACCCTCTTCCCCAGTATTAAATTTATGAATACCACTTGACTCACACAGCCTTCCCTCTTTAGGATCCCTCCCCTCCTCAAAGTCCCTCCTCTTTACTTCAACCTTTCCCTTACAATTTCTGTATCCCCTTCTATTTATTCCCCCTTCCCTTTTTGCTTTTCCCCTCCCACTTTTCAATGAGGTAGGAGAAGTTTCTCTGTAAACCAAATATGTCTAATATTTTCTCTTTGAGCCAGTTCTGATGAGAGTAAGATTCACACTATGATCATCTCTCTCCCTTCTTTCCCTCAGATATAATAGGTTTCCTTTGCTTCTTCGTAAGATGTAGTACCTCACTTTTCCCTCCAAAAGGGAAGTTTTAATATTAGAAAATAGGCAAATTACTCCAAAACCTGGAGCCTCAGTTTCTTCAATAACTGGATAGAGTGTTGGACTAAGAATTAGAAAGACCTGAATTTGAATTTTACCTTCTCCTCCTCCTTCTCCTCATTCTCCTCCTCCTCCTCCTCCTCCTCCTTCTTCTTCTTCTTCTTTTTTAGCAAGGCAATTGGGACTAAGTTACCTAGCCCAGGGACACACAGCTAGTAAGCATCTATTGTCCAATGTCTGAGGACAAATTTGAACTCAGTTCCTCCTGACTTCAGGGCCAGTGGTT
This sequence comes from Sarcophilus harrisii, assembly GCF_902635505.1. NCBI lineage: Eukaryota > Metazoa > Chordata > Mammalia > Dasyuromorphia > Dasyuridae > Sarcophilus > Sarcophilus harrisii. The sequence goes on from NC_045430.1 coordinate 42,371,617, forward strand.
ATCCACTGTGCCATCTAGCTGCCCCCTTGCCTGAGATCCATACTTCCTACATAACTTTTGTTAAAACACAACCCCTCTCAACATCATTTGAGAATTTTGTAAACTTTAAAGTACTTTGTGAATGTTAGCTATTATTAGATCCTATACAGAAAATGTAGTATGATTATTATTCAATGCAATAGGTTTATTTCCAAATCTTATATAGTTTACTTCCAAAAAAATGGTTAGGTTTTGCTGTTGTTGTTTTAAACTGTTTGCTATGATTTACATGAGTATGTTAATGAGAGAAAATAATTTTATCTAAAAACTTGGAGCTTTGATGTAAAAAAAATTTTTTTTATTCTTTCACTTTAATTGATTATCTTCATAGGGCCATGAATCCGTGAAGTGTAGGGTACCCATGGGAAATAATGCAAAATAGATTAGGAGATTAAACATGAGAAAATTGGTTTTCACTCGTGATATTATTAATCTCTTTTTAAAATTAGTTTTTCATTAAAGCTTCTCATTGAGTACTCAGGCCGTAGCTTCCCAATCAATAAAAGGATTCATTCCATGGGAAAGAGAAAAAAAGAGGAGGGGTGGAGGGTAGTTTAGAAAATTATACACCAGGAACTGGTAATGGATCTAGGTTATTTTTAAGCTCCTTTATTCTTTTCTAGAAAACCAGCTAACACTATTCTAAGGAATCTACAACCACAGAAAGAAAATCAAAAGGTTTGACTCTATCCCCATTTAGGAAGGAGCCAAATCAGCAAAGTTTATCATATGTTATATTTAAGTAAATCATTATAGATATAGAGACCCAGGAATCATTTTTTTTAATGTTATACTAAGGTCACTTTGGAAATAAAGAAAATGGGATCCTAAATAAATTTGAAAATATAAGATACATCACTACAAACTTAATATGGAAAAAGAGGATAAATTAGAAGAGAATAAAAAAAATGAAAATTTGACTGTCAGTAGAAGCATAGTGTCTTTAGTGGATAAAAGAGGAAAGGAAGAAAGCATTTATTACGTCCCTACTGTGTGCTAGAAATTATGCAAAGCATTGCGTATTTGATCCTCACAACAAACTTGTGGTACACATTCTCTTTTATAACAATTGTATTATTGAAGAAATTGAAAACTAAGTGATTTCCCTAGGCTTGCAAACTTATGAGGTCATATTTGAATTCAGGTCTTCTTAACTCCAGTCCCAGTATTTCATTCATTGGGCCATTTAACTGCCTCTAATTCTTCTTCAATGAAAAAATATGTTATGGAAGTCTAATATACCATGCTCTGGTTATTTAGTACTAGTATTATTGTATCAAGGTCTACAGGAAGGACTTGTGGATAATAGTCTTTTACTATTTGAAGGGATTCATTTGAAAGGAAGAATAGAATTTAGAAAGAATTATAATTAGAATTTTTCTACTTAATCCTAAAAAGGGGGACTATGACCTAGAGAAAGACTGATTTTACATTTCTAGAGGAAAAAAATAAAGTTGGGAATGAGCTCTTTGAAGGAGTAACATCACTGAATGGCTTCAAATAGAATCAGAAACTGGAAAACTATTTGTTGGCTTTCCATTGGGAAAATCTATAATAAATAATAATAGTTAATATTTATATAGCAAAATTTGCAAAATACTTTATATATTATTTCATTTGATCCTCATAATATCCTCGTAAGTTAAGTCCTATCATTACCTGTGTTTTACATTTAAGGAAATTTTGGCTAAGAAAAATGAAGTTGTTGAAGATGCCAAAGCTAATAACTTCAAGTCCATACATCACTTAGCTTTTCCATATACCCTAAAAGGTATACCCTTCTCTAAGTATTATTTCCTCCTAATAAAAATGTGAAGTCTAAGAGAAAGGACTTCATCACTTTTCTATTTGTCTCTACATGTCTATGGAACATAGAGAGTATTAATAAAAACTTTTTCATTGCATTCCCTTCATTAAAATAGCATTATTTTAAGCGTAGAAAGGCCTACTTTGCATGTCAAAATCAGATTAACATATTGTAAGATGGTAAATGATCTTTTGAAATTATTTACAAATGCTCTCATATCTAATCATCTGTGAAATATGATATTTTAGGAATACCCTGCAGGCTGTGTCCCATCACTATGAAACAAACCTATTAGCTTATTTTCATGTAGATTCATTGTAAAAAAAACAAAACCAAAAAAAAACCCTAACAAACTCTGAATATCTCTTTACAAAGCCTTATGATTAAATCTCATCTTGTTTACTTGGGTTTGGAAATTGAGGGAAGTCTGAGATTTCTGAACACTGAGTTGGTGGTAGGAGACATGAAATAGGAAGGAGAAGTACCACTATCATAAGGACAGGATTATTTTAGGTAGGTAATTGAGCCAAAATGATGGAAGTTTTTAAGTTCTGGGTTCAGTAAACCAGGTTCACAGTTGATAAAATGAAGGAGATCAGAAAAACCTAACATCACATTCAGTCTCATACACTTAACTAGATGGATGACTCTGGTCAAGTTATTTAATTTCTCTGTGCCCCAGTTTCTCCCTCTATAAAGTGGAAATGATAATACCAATGCCTGACAAGAGCCCTGGGACTGGAGTCAGGATGACCTTAGTCCCAATCTGGCTTCAGAAATTTACCAGTTGTGTGACCTTGGGCAAGTCACTTAGTCTTGTTTGCCTCAGTTTTCTCATTTGTAAAATGAGCAGAAAAAGGATACAGCAAACCCCTCCAATATTTTTGCCAAGAAAACTCCAAATGGTGTCACAAAGAATCAAACACACATGAAAATGACCAAAAAACAATATAATAAATGTGTGTTGACAGATTGCCCCACAGGATTGTTGTGAGATCAAATAAGTTAACATATGTAAAGTAGTTTGTAAACCTTAAAATGATATACAAATGTTAACTCTTGCTGTTGTCACCTACAATTAAATCCTTAGCCAAACTTTAAAAGAATAAGGAAAACTTTTCTTCAAAGCTCACCAAGAAGATCAGTGTAAAGGCATCAATAGAGCATTTGTGTGAAGAGTTAAGAAATGAGAATTTTATTTCTGCCTTGGATATTTACCAATTTTTTGATCCTAGACAACTCACTCTTTCAAGAAACATTTACTAAATATCTACTGTGATCAGGAATTAGAGTACATGCTAGGGATACCAATCAAATACAAACAGTCACTTCACAAAAAGAGCTTAAATTTTACTAGATAAGAGAGAAAAAAAAAATAAACGTTAACTGCTTAGAGCTCCAGTTCTTCATCTTTACTGTGGGGATAATAATAACTGTTTTATTGGTCTGTTGTAAGGAAACTATTTTGAGCTAGAAGCCTTAGCTATTCTTACCTGGAAAGTAAGAGAAGGGGCAATTTTGGTTGACAAATTAGCATGCTAGAAAGCATACTAATAATTCTGATGTTATTTCTCCATCTGAAAATGAAGAATGTTATTACAATGTCCTCTTTATTAACAGAGGTATTGCTTTAAATGTTCAAAGGAAGCTTTATATAAATTAAAAACCCAAATAAATTTAAAATATAATTTGCTATTATTTAAATACCAAAAAATATATTTGCATGTGCCAAATTAACATATTTCTTGATATAGTATAAGTACTTAATATTTTTCATTCATTCATCCATATTTGTGTGTGTGCATATACAGATGTCAATACATAATAGTTTTGTTAATATTGTTGAAGACCAAAGAGACTATAAAGAAAAATTATGATATAATGTAAAAAATGCTAAAAATGGAACCAGGCAAAACTGGAATGTAATAATGGTTCTATCTTTACCTCTCTTCACTTTTGGGCAAGTGTTTTAATTTCCTCATATATAGAAGGAGAGAGTTAGGATGACTTACATCGTGATTTTGATAGTCATATTGTCTTGCTGACATGTGCAAAAAAAATTGAAAGTTTCTTATACAGCAAAAATTGATAGTATAATGAATATTCATATCAATTATGTAAATTAGTTAGACTTTTAGCTCCTTGAAGATAGGAGTCACTTTGTTTTGGCCTTTCTTCTACCGATTCTCAGTACATTTCCTTGCACATAATAAGAGTTTAATAAATGCTTATTCTTTGATTGCTGCAATTCCACTTATACACTAAATCAGTATTCAGCTGGATTATTCTATCAGGTAATATACATATTAGACTATTAACTCCTTGAAAACAGAGACTGACTTTTGCCTCTTACTGTACTTAATGTGCTTAATATGCTAGATAATATATTGACTGAAAGATTTTAATTTTATAATCTTCCAAGAAGCCCTTTCACCTGGGGGCTCAGTGGTAATAGCAAGACTATTCAAATGTCCTCCAGATAGTTTTTACTAATTCTTTAATTGTAAGTATTGAATTCAAATGGGTCAGCACATCTCTCATCTCTCATGACTTCTTGGGTCATGCCTTGTCTGGATTAAATCTTTTATGCCATTTGTGTATGTGTTCAAAACAGCATTGGTAACCTGTCATACAGACAACTTTTGTCTAGTGTAGTCTGGAAAAGATAATATTTAGAAAGATTATGAATGACTGGCCAATTCACTTAATCTCATTTACCTCTAAAAACAATATGGGAGGGGGATTATGAGTATTTGAATAGTTTACACCTAAAAAATTCTTTAAAATTACATAGGACTGAAGATAACCTTGATGATATTATTTTTGGATGTGAGATGGGCTGGGAGAAACCAATAAGGGAGAAATCACCCTTATGTGTAATTTTTCTGTTTACAGACCTACATTTAGGGATTAATTCCACTAATAGAGATCAACAACTTATAATTATACAAAATTGACTGTGGGCATCTGACCATGGACATTAGTATGTTTCAGAAGCACTACTTGAACCCAAATTTTGACAATTCCAAGGCAAGCCTTCACTCCAATAAACCACATTGGTTTACAATTGCTTCTAGTGTTTAGAAAGGAAATGGAGGGTGGGAAGCATTGCCTCTTTCCTAACTTCACCTCAAATTCAATGATATTTTTTCCCTCCCCAGTGTAAACAAACCTACATAGATATGCCATTTTCACATTTTCTATCTATTTGTAAGCCTGAAGTGAAGCACAAAGTAAATCTTTTTGGGGATACTATGTGAATCTTGTGGACTAGTCTATCCACTGTAATTTTCCAGCTCACTACCAGCTAGATGTCCAAATGGATAAGTTTAAGTGGACTGAATTTTTTTTTTTCTCTCACATAGGAGCAGTATGACACTTGGGTCCACCAATATTGGAGCCCCTTGTACAAACTTAACATTGATGATTTTTTTAAAGGCCTTTCATTTCAATGGTTTTGGAAGCTTTTGCTATGTCGGCATGTTTCCTTCTATTCATCAGAAAGTATTGAATACTGCCCTCAGGGCATCATGTTCAGCCTTCCAAAAAGCAAAGCACAAAAACAAATTGGACAAGCATTAAGAATTGCAAGCCAAGCAATTCAGATGCACAAGAGTTGTACAGCAAACATGTCAGACAACTGAGCAGTTGGCTGTAAGGATCCTTTTAGATGAATATTGATGCTCATAGGCCAAATGAATTTAATGTGACCAGTTTGGGGTTTAGGAAGATAACTTAATTTGGACTTTCTAATTATTACTACCATGTGATGAGTATCTTTCCTGACAGTTCACATAGAATGTTTACATAAACTATAGGATTACAGCAATTTATAATGCCTGGAATAAAGTAAACACTTAATAAAGATGTCTTAGAGGTTAGAAAGGTGATAGTCTAAACCAAAAAGGACTTATTATCTCTTATAAACATCCCATTTTGTAGATGCGAAAAGCAATTTATAGACAGATGAAATAAATTGCACAAAGGGCTGATGCATATTACTAGCTGAGCCAGGATTTCAAGCTAAGTTTATTAATTAACAATTGGTGATGTTAGAATTGGAATAAAATAATCTCAGCTGAAATACCAATTTTGTTATCACATGTGCCTTCAAAAAAAAATGGGGCTCACCCTCTCTGGGTTTGATTATCCTTATCTATCAAATAAGGATGGAACAGATGATCTCTAAGGAATAATACAATTAAAAATCACAATTTTTCTGGACTCTTGGACCTTTCAGGTGTCTGCAACATTAATATATTTAAATATTTGTACAAATTTAAATAATTCATATGAAATGGTTTTTGTCTTTTCATATAGTTCCTATTACTTATCCAGTCTTCTCTATTATCTTTTCTATATTATTCTACATAATATAGTCTATATAATAAAGACTGTATTCAATAACAGGGTTGGAAACTTCATCATCCAGAGCTCAGTTAATGCTGAAAGCAAAAGAAATGAATTTAGGAAAGCATTCCTTTCTTGTCTTTATGTACCTTTGTCCACTTTCAGATTCCTTCAAATAGAGAAGCAAGTAGAGTCTCTTAACTGTTGTGGGAAGAAATACCTAAGAGTTGGTAATTTGGTCTCAGTTTGAATATTTACAATGATAGAGAACTCTACTTCTCCATATAATTTTGGAGTGGTAATTGGAAACTTCTCCTACTTCCCTAACACACAATTCAATTCAATGTACATTTACTAGTATCTAAAACAAGTTGGGCAAAATAGATTCAAAAATAAATATGACACAATCCTGCCTTCTAGGAGCTTAATTTCCACTAAGGGATACATTATTCATTTAAGTAAGTATGTAATATGTACAAAGTAATTTCAAGAGTGAGAGAATTAACAATTTCAGCAATCAAGAAACACTCTTGGAAGAAGGCAGATCATAAGAAATGGAGGGGAGAGAGGAGACAATTTCACATATTTGTACAAAAGCATGTAGGTTGGAAATGGAATATTATAAATTGAGAGCAGCAAGGAATTTAGTTTGACAGCAAAAAACAAAATGTTAAAAGAAAGTTAAAATGAAATTAAATTGGAATTGAGGGAGAAAGGGAACAGGGAAAGTACTTACTGTGAAATGTTTTAAATACCAAATAGGAATTTGCAATTTATCCTGGATGTGATAATGCACTTCAGATCAGATTTATCTTTTAAGAACATTAATTTGGCAGCTATGGCAAAGATGAAATAAAATGGAGAAGAGGCCAAGTGCAGGAAGATTTATTTATTATAAGGCTATTACAATAATCCAAATTATATGTCCAAAATAGGACAAAGGATATTTTAATAGAGAAATGAGATTCATATTAGAGATTGTTGTCGTAGAATTGGCAAAACTAGAAAACTGATAAGATTAAAAATAAATCAAACAAGGGTAATGTCTCTTCCACATGAAAGCTCTTCACCTTTTTGAAGACAGCTTTCATGTGTCCCCTAAGCCTTCTCTACTTTTGATTATAGAAAGATAGAATCACATGTCAAAAATTGATTGCTCCATCAACCATTCTCAGATCCTTCAACCATTTATCTTATGACATGATTTCAGCTTCCTTGCCATTCAAGTTCCTCCTCCAGATGCACTCTGACTTGACAATTTCTCATTTAGAAACACTCAATGCTGTACACGGTATTCTAATTGCGGTCTGACAAAGATAGATGATTTTTTTCTGGACACTATAATTCTAAAAATTCAGCCTAAAATCACATTAGTCTTATTGGCTATATCACATTGTGGATATATTAAGTGTGTAAGTCCACTAAAAATCTTTAGGTCTCCACACTGTCTCTCCACACTTTAATTTGAAAGTTAGTGATTTTTTTGTTTGTTTGTTTGTTTTCTTGCCTTTGCTTTTTTGTTTTGTTTTGTTTTTTGTTGTTATTATTAAGGTTTTGTTTTTGCCCCGCCCCACATACTCCAAACTACAAGATTTTTTTTTGATACTTGTTAAATTTTCAATTGTTATCTTCAATTCACTGTCCTGGCAAGTCCAGGTCTTTTTTCAGTGCTTATTCTGTCTTCTAATACTATTGTGATAAGCATGAAAAGAAAATTAATTAACCAGCATTTATTAAACCCACCATGATGCCAAAAATTATGCTATCAAGACAAAAGTGAAATAAGATCCTATCTTTAAAGAACTTACATTCTAATGGGGACAAAAACATATACATATAAAGATTTGTGTATATGTGTGTACATGCCAAATACAAAGTAAATACAATGTATCAAAGAGGGAAAGTTACTAGCAATCAGGGAGGAGATGTAGATATGGCAACAACTATTGAATCATAAAGGAAAACAGGATTTCAAGAGGTACAAGTGAAAAGAAAATTCATTCCAGGTTTGAGGAAAAGGAATCAGCCAGTACAATGGTACAGAGACAGATATAATGAGGAAGATAAATTTCATATTGTAGTTTGTACTAAATCAAACAAATTCAGTTATAGAAGTCAAGTTTTAAAAATGTCATTGTCAGGTTGGATTTTTTTTTCTAAAAAAGACTGATCAAGAGGGCACATAAAATTATATCATACATATTTGTTCTCAGAGAGTTGAACAATAATATCAATGGATGGGAGTTTTAAAAAGGCAGATCTTGATTCAATATAAGGAAAACATTAATAACAAATTGAACTATATTCCAAAATGGAATGAACTTCTTCATAGTTTAGGGATAGATTTTTTTTAATCTGGGTTCTTGTCATGAACTTGTTGTTTTTTAATTAACTAAATCCAAATATAATTAGTTTCCTTTGTAATCCTATGTATTTTATTTTTGGGCAATTGATTTTTAAGAAGGGATCTATACCTCAAGTAGAATATTAGGTCTATATCACAATTAAAATAAGAAGTCATGATTTAAGGTGTTCTTTTCCCCAGATCTAATTAAATAGGATCAGAGGACCACTAATTTTAAATATTATAAAGAGGATTAATATTTAAGATAGAAGTTTAATCTAAATAACATTTAAAATTCATTCCAAATTTAAGATCCAATGATCTGTAGAACGAAGTTGGAAGAAGAAAGGAAGCATTATTGCTGAGCTCTGTCACCATTCCCCTCTAAACAACTTTAAGATAGCACCTCAAACTGAATTCTGGAGTAACAGAGCCAAAGAAAAGGCCAAGGTAGGACATTTTTCCAACCCAAGACAACTTAGGAAGCCAGAAGAAGAGCTCTGTGACTCTGGGGTAGAGAATATCTTGGAGTCCACATGGCAGAAACATCAATTATAGGACTTGGCAACAGGCTTGGGAGCTCTTGAATCAGAGACAGTAAGGGTCTTATTGAATTTGTCAGAATAAATCTACAAGAGATTCCTGTACTAGTACAGGGTCCAGAACAGAGCATTCACTATTTGAAATTACATTTACCATACCCAATTCTGGGTCACAGTTCAAAGGTAAAGAGGACTGTTTTTGGTAGGAATGGAACAGGGAGTAAGAAAACAGTTATCATACCTCTTTCTGTATCACTACTTTAGAATCACCTAAAAATCCTACTACCCAGAAATAACTAAAAACAGCAGGACTTCTGTAAATTATTGCTTACATTGTTGTGCCAGTTTCCTTTTATTGTCCTGCCTCACTTTCCCTAAATGGTCCTGCCTCAGTTTCCCTAAATTGTTCTGCCTCAGTTCCTTGAATTGTTCTGCCTCAATCCCCCTGGTTGCAACCCCCCCTTTCCTATTCATTATGACTAAGATAATTATGGTTGTGGATTTCTGGCTACTCTGGCATTCTAAAAGAGTCATAAACTGTAAATGTATAATCATATAAGGGAAGATCTTCTAGTTCAGACATCCTGGCTCCCAAGTCCTCCTAAGTTATCAGAATTTATGTTCTTCACCCCCCCCCCATCAGAACCTGATTGATGGTCCATTCCTGGAAATCCCCACCCCACCTCCCTTCTCAGTGTTAGGACTCTACCCTTTGCCTTTGTCTACCCTGATCGCTTGGAGCCATATAGAATCCATTGCAATCTCACATTTGATGCTGATGCTGAGTGCTTTAAAACATCAGCCCTGGGACCAAAATGGATCATTTGGTCCCAGAAAATCTCTCCCTCTCAGAAATCCAAATAAAATATTAAAAACTCTCTAATCTCTATCTTGCCTTAGTTTCTCTGGCATTACAACATTTTGCTTTTTTTTCTCTTTTTTTTTTCTTTTTCATCTGATTTTCTTGTGCAGAATAATAATTGTGGAAATATGTATAGAATTACACATGTTCAACATATATATTGGATAACTTGTTGTCAAGGGGAGAAGGTGGGGAGGGAAGGAAGGGAGGAAAAAAAATTTGGAACACAAGTTATTCCAAGGGGGAATGTTTAAAACATTTTTTCTCAATGTCCAAGATAACTCTTTAAGAATAAAAGTTACAGAACAATTGTTAATGTATATTAATTATAGGGAATTTTCTAATTGGAAATTATCTACAATGTTAAAAAAAAATGTGTTTTAAGGAACAAAAAAAGTTCTGATAATAAAAGCATGGCATGCTGTTAAGAAACTTTGTTCATTATCAAGGAAAGTCGATTATGTCAAGGTCACATACACATAGAATATTGAGAGAAGTCATAGTTTGTAGGGGTGAGGGCTCTCCAGCTAATTTCATTTTAGGTAAATCCACACCATTACCCTCTCAAGATAGGAGTCAGCTCTGCCCTGCAGAGAAAGGCAGAACAGTGGGATAGAAAGTCATCCATTGTCTGAGAAGCATAGAGAGCTCAATAATTTCTAAGTATTTCAACCCAGTAGGCTAGAGATATATAAGTGCCAAGGAGAATGTGGGAATACCCAGCTTCTGATATTTCCTTTTGAATCATCTCAAGATAATGACTGCCAACACCACCTAGTACGGCATAGTATTATCTAACCTGCTGAATTTAATATCCACATGTTATAATTTAAAATTGCATATGTAATCAGCTCAATGTAACACAAAGAGTACAGACTTTTAGGTAGGCAAAAAAAAATCTTCAGATAATCATTCTACCACTCACTATTTGTGTGACCACAGGCAAATTCCTTCATCTCTTTGAAAATCAGTTTCCTTATCTGCAAAATGTGAAGTTTTCACTAAGATAATGATTCTATAAAGTCCTTTCCAGCTTCAAATCATATCATTCAACTTCATTTCAATTAATCATTAAAAAAAACAAATTACCATAGCATTCTTGTATAAACAATACACTTTAGAATGTCTTTAAGCTGTTATCATAAGCATAAGAAACATTATTTTCAGAAATGGACTTCTTGAAAAGAAACAGTCTAGACAACCGTGTAACAAAAATCAATCCTTCAGTGACATTTTAACACCTAGAATTTAAATGACACTTTCATAAATTTATTTGACTTAACGATATTTCATATTACTTTATAACTTTAAAATGTTGGTATAAAATATAATTAAGAGAATTGCTAATAATTAAAGGCAGCCATTAAGAACTGAAGTCATACTTAGGGGAAAAATGTGTGTGTGTGTGTGTGTGTGTGTGTGTGTGAGTGTGTGCATACATTAGCAATGTGACTCTAGGCAACTCACTTAACACTGTTTGCTTCTGTTTCCTCATCTGTTAAAAGAGCTAGAGAAGGAAATGGGAAATCATTTTAGTATCTTTGCAAAAGAAACTGCAAATGGGGTCACAAAGAGTCAGACATGACTGAACAGTGTGTAGAAATAGATAGATAGATAGATATACACTGTATTCATATACATATAAATTTACATATACGCATGTGTCTGTGTATATATATATATATATATATGTTCATATACACACATATAGATAAATTTTTAAGGATGATCAATGAATAGAGGAGGAAAGAGAGAGAAGAGGAAAAGGAGAAGAAAGAATGAGGAAGGGAGAGAAGGAGTACAAGTCAGAGCTTTAATAATAGTTTAAAACTTTAATAAGATTTTGGGGATACCCTGTATTTATAACAGATAAAATTGTGCATTTTCATCAATTTTACAAATTTTTCCTCTTATCAATATTATTATTATTGTTAGAAGAAGATAAAAGAGCTAAGGGCTAGATTTGTGATTTCATTGATATAGGGAAGTAATTAAATGAAGACACTTCCTCTTCCCATATTAATTTCTCCCCTGCTCTATAATTTATACTTGTAGCTGTCACAATTGCAGTAGTATCAGGAAAAATAATATGGGTACTTCATTAATTAATGCAAACCATAACGTTTCACTTAGTAGAAGGGAAGAAAATAAAATCACACGCTTTGGCCAACCTGATGAGTCTAGCAAGGTTGGTGCTTAAGTGATAGTCAAAGTATCCATTCCTGGGTTCATACTATAAGCTTTTATAATTTTCTGAGGCCTCCCAAAGTTTGTGACCTATTGTCATAGCCTTGGAAAACTCAAGTTCACATCATAGACATTGTAAAAGAATATCAGAACAATAATCATTATTACCATCATTGATTATCTAATTTTCACTGCACTGTGGAAATGTAAAAATGGTAAGGAAGGGGATTAAGGAAATCATTCAGACAATCTTGGTCCTAATTTTTACTCAGTAATTCAGATACTTCAAGTGAAATTCTTGGCCTTTAATTTTAATTGTTAGATCTTAGTATGTTTAGCTCATACTATCAAATTTGCCTTCATTAAAATATAAAACAAACAATCTGCAGAAATTGTCTAGCTTGAATGACTCCTCTTACAATCCCGAACACTTCACCACTTCTGGAAACAGTTTAGTTGAGTAGTTACCTTGAAGATTCATAGAGGAAAAAGTAATCTTTTATGTTCTCAGGCTGGAATGTTTTCTTGAGGTACAACTCATATACTTTAATCATAAAACCTATAAGAGTCATGCTTTGGGGAGAGAAGAATAAAACATAAGAAAAATAAAACACAAGAAAAAAGGAAAATATAAAAAGAAAAAAATAAGAAAAATAAAAATAAAACAACTTGTGTGTGGTTGTGTATGTATAATTAAGTATAATTATAGTAAGGAAGATGATGCTCTCCTGGATATACAGTAACCTTCTATCTATCCAAAATTCACCCACTAATCTCATACAACTAATATTTGTGTATGATGAAAATTGAAAATCATGTTGCCCCCTGTAATTCTGTAGCATCCTGAAATGCATTCAAATAATCAGTCAAATATAGACATTTTTGCTATAAAATGTTTCATTATCATTCCATTCTTTGAAATATAACAATTTCTCTAATGATTCAATGATAACACCAATAGTCACTTATAGATAAATATGATGATGTATGAATATAATTTTTCATATGCCACCATTCCTCCTAACATTATTCCAATTATTTTCATAATCCATCCCAACTCTGTAGACAACTAGCAAGTAAGTTTCCTCATCAGTGTTCTGGAGTCATGATTGTAATTATTCCACATTTTTAAGACTTTCAAAGTTGTTTTCCTATGTAATATATTAGTTATTGTCTAAACATTTTTTTGGTGTTTTTCAATTCTCTCTGAACCAATTGATATGGTCTAAGTTCTCTTAACTGTCTCTGAATCTATTTCTTTTATTATTTCTTATGAACAATAATGTTCTGTATATTCATATGCCATAATTTATTTTGTTATTACCAAACTTGTTACTGGATATTTGGTTATTACCAAAGTTGATGGGCACTTATTTTCTTTACACTTCATTGCTACAACAAAAGGTGCTCTTAAATATATTTTTATTTTAATATTATAAGATTGTATAGCTTGAGAACTGGTATTACCAGATTCATTTCCTCCTCCCTCCCTGCAATTTCAATTAAGAATTTTGACTATTTCTGTACGTGATTTTTGTTATTATTTCCTCTATCTAGTTCAATAAAATGAGAGTCTGATTGATATGGCACTGAATTCTTAATTTAGACAAATTGCAATATTACTTATTTATTATATTTACATGAACCAAAACTGGACAATCATTATCTTTACAATCATTTGTCTTCCTTTGTTCCCCATAATGAGTGTTTAATAGCTGTATTTCTATAATTTCTAAATGTGTCTCAGTAAATTTACTCCAAATTGTTTGTATATTCCATTATTTAGAATGGAATTTTTCTTTCCAATTTCTTCAGACTTTTAAATACATAATAGATTAATGATTATATGTTTATTTTATATTTTGATAATCTACTGAAATTGTTTCAAATTTCAATTGGAATTTTAGGTATCTCTGAGTAACAATCATTTATTGTGCAAAACAAGAACAATCTATAATTCTCTTTCTTCTTTTTTAGTACTTTTTTCTCAATTTTTTGTTTGTTTTTACTAAAGTTGATATTTCTATAGATATGGAAAACAACTATGGCACAAATTTCATTTCTTATTTTATTGGAAAAACACCTAGCATTTTTTCTATTATAGATAATATTAACTCCTAGATTTAGACAGATACTAGATAGCATGTTATGGAATGTTTATTCCTCTACTTTTCATATTTAAGAAAAGTGGGTTTCATGATTTCTAAGAACTTTTTTCTGATAGAATCACGAAATCTTTGACTTTATTATTCACATGGTTTCTTATCTACCTCAATCCAACCTTCATAAAAATCCAATCTGGTTATAACATATAATTTTGTTCAATAAGCTGCTACTATCACTTTGTATATTGACTGTGGAACATGGTACATGATACATGAATTTTTATGAATTATACTGATAATTGGTAAGTATGAAAAACATATCAAAGTATTGGAATGCTTCTATGAATCATTGCAAAATCATGTCAGCATGATCAGGAAAACTATACAAAGTGACTTTCATATCATAAATGAAGAGAGTAATTATAATGACAATAAACCTGACCTCTGCCTGATTTTAGTGTTCAACACTGGTTGAAAAGAAGCATGAAAAAATACCTTCCCTTTTTCTGCAAAAGTGGGGGATTATCCAACCATTCTGGAGAGCAATTTACAACTATGCTCAAAAAGTTATCAAACTGTGCATACCCTTTGATCCAGCAGTAAAGAAGAAAAAGGAACCTGTTTGTGCAAAAATGTTTGTGACATCCTTTTTGTAGTGACTAGAAATTGGAAACTGAATGGCTGCCCATCAATTGGAGAATGGTTGAATAAGTTATGGCATATGAATGTTATGGAATATTATTGTTCTGTAAGAAATGACCAGCAAGATGATTTCAGAGAGGTCTGGAGAAACTTACATGTATTGATGCTAAGTGAAATGAACAGAACCAGGATATCATTATACACAGCAACAACAAGTTTATACGATGATCAATTCTGATAGACATGAGTCTCTTCAACAATGAGATGATTCAGGCCAATTCCAATTGTTCAGTAACGAAGAGAGTCATCTACATTCAGAAGATTTTACAAGAGTCAATGTTGAAAAATTACCCATGTATATGTTTTGTAAATAAAAAGCTATAATAATAATAATAATAATAAAGAAGAAAGTAGGGGATTCAGTATAGGTTTTAGTTGATTAGGGAAATTTGTTAAACAATCTTTTAGTCTTTTTCTTTAAAATAAAATCTTATAGGATATCTATGAGTACAGGGAGGGGGAAAAGGGATAGATTGAGACATAAAAGTGACATTAAAACAAAATATGTTTAAAGTATTTTTTAAAAAATTTTAAATGGATGGGGGGCAACTAGGTGGTGCAGTGGATAGAGCATTGGCCCTAGAGTCAGAAGGACCTGAGTTCAAATCCACCCTCAGTCACTTGAGACTTATTAACTATGATCCCAGATAAGTTACCCTTGATTGCCTTGAAAAAATTAATTAATTTTTAGAAACAAAAAACGTCCAGAAACAAGAAGTTTGAACTAGACTGTAAAAGACTTTAGATGAAAAATGCTATTTAATCCTTGTTATAACAGAAAACTTCCTGTGGAAGAAAGTAACATGATTAGATCTTTGAGGACTATAAATTTAACTGTATGGAGGATGGTTTGCACAAAAACATCATGAATTTTGAATTAACAAACTCCAAAAAGAATATACAAAAAGAAGAAAAATATATGAACTGGAGCTTGGTGGGGTTGGAAGAAAGAATCCAGTGTTCATTTTCCTCAAATTGTGTCCTAAATCTGTTTTTTGTTTTTTTGGGGTTTTTTGGAGGCAATTGGGGTTAAGTGACTTGCCCAGAATCACACAGCCAGGAAGGGTTAAGTGTCTGAGACCAGATTTGAACTCCTCCTGACTTCAGGGCTGGTGCTATACCCATCCTAAATCTGTTTTACTAAGAAAACAGGGGGACTAGACAGTCCCAGGAACAGGAATCTGGTTGAAAAAGTGTCAGGTGAAAAAGATTTAAAAGATAGAAAAAAATTAGTTCTCAGGTAGTCAATATGAACAGAGTATATACAAAGGAACAGCGAAAAAAAAAAGGCAGGTATGCTCTTTGTGGTAAGAAGCTGAGATTTTCCTTCATCTGAACAGATTGTCCATAGCTAGTTTATTTCAGTGGAAGTATCTAGAACAAGGAAAGTAGATTTAAGTTTCTTGCATGTTTGCAACCTAGATGAATTTGACTAGAGGGGAGTCGTAAATTGTCAAGAGTTGGAAAAACAGGCTCTTGAAGACCATAATCATGTAATATTTTTTTTAGTCCAAAATTATGGGTCAGGAAGTTAATCAGTATGAAAAAACTCAGAAGGAGGTCAGTCATTTAAGATAGGAAAAAATAAGAAAGAACTAGGTTTAAGTCAATGGACTTATGTATATAGGGTCAATACTAACTCTTTAAGCCTCTTCAACATCTTTGTATTTCCTTAAATCAAAAAGCATTTATTAAATGCCCACTATGTGCCAGGGACTAAACAATGGCATCTATTTCCCTTACTTGTCTCACATGTATATTTTCATTGTATGCTTAGTTAATTCATTTAAATACACTCAAAACAAATTAAATGCACTCAAAATCATATGAAAAACTTTTAAAGTGCAAGGAGTAGGTTGTGGGGAGA
This sequence comes from Sarcophilus harrisii, assembly GCF_902635505.1. NCBI lineage: Eukaryota > Metazoa > Chordata > Mammalia > Dasyuromorphia > Dasyuridae > Sarcophilus > Sarcophilus harrisii. The sequence continues at coordinate 42,388,422 of NC_045430.1, forward strand.
GTTTACTTTCAATTACAAAAGTAATTGAGGACAAAGACAGAGAAAATGCAGCAAAAGCGAATCAGTAAGGAGTACAAAATAGCAAAGATTTGGGGCTTCTTTAAAGATAATTATAAGATTCCCTAAATCCATTGCAAAATAGCCAAAAAAACACTTGAAAAGTGTTAAAATTAGTCCCCTTACCAAAAACAAAGCAAAGGTATAGCTGGTTTTGATTTGAAGATAAACATTGATCTAAATACAGCATCTTACTTCGTATATGCAGAATTTTAAGATTTGGTAGTCCTCTATCTTCAAAAGAATTTCCTCTCAAGCATGCCATTAAAAGAATATACTCTCTAACACACATGACAAGTTGTTAATTATCCTTTACTTGAATACCACCAACCAGTGAAAAACTTGTTACTTTTAGACATAAGGAAATTCTCTTCACCCTTTATAAGTAATTTAAATTTTCTTCTTTTTAACTTCTTCTTATTGTGTCTAGCTTTGCTTTCTGGAACCAAATAGACTAAACTTAATCTCGCTTGCCCAGGACAGAACTTCAGAAAATTGAAAACAGTTATTATATTTCCCTCAGTCTCCTTTTCTCTAAACTAAACCTTACCAATTCCTTCAATAGATACTCAAGTAATCCTAATCCCCATCATTCACATGTCAAGAGTATGAAATCTTGTTTGCCACATACTAGAAATTTATCAGTTTTCTTTATTTGGTCTGTGTTAGCTAAAAGAGGAGACTTTCTATGGGCACATTTCTTGCCAGAATCATTTTCACCTCTATTTGTACTCAAAAGGTGAAAAAATAAGTTGATAATTATTCTGAGTGCCTGGTTTATACTTGGCAGTATCAAGCATGTCATCCACAACATTCTTCAATGACAGTAAACCAGATTAAAATGTAATTTGACAATTTTTAACAAAATAAGTATATAATAAAGCATAGATAATGTTAACATGTGACTTTTCTAGTCCATAGGTATACTTATGGATGCTTTAATTTCCCCATTTCTATTTGAGTCTGGCTGTCCTAGACAATTCAATTATAAGTATTTCCGGTAGTGATCAATCAAATGTTATATATTTTATTATTCAGCTAAATTGAAGATACTTTGTTATATGTATGCAAAACTTAATTATGTTTCTGCAATTCTATCCAGGTAAAGAAGATTTAAGTTTACTTTCTACCAGATGATTGATTTATCCAGTTTCTACATCCTAATTATCAGGATCCAGATGAAAACCTCATAAAATAAAAGAGGTTGGTTTACCACTACTAGTAGCATACAATTACACGTGAACTGTGGTCTGAGAATGCATTTGGAAATTAATTATTTGGAACTTGAAACTTTTTGCCATCAAAAACAATGTTTTAGATGATGATTATATTCCCAATCTAATATTCATAGAATCCCTCATGCATTACTGTGCTGTGGAGGGGGACTCTGGTTTATCAAAGTTATACAAATAAAGAGTTGTCTTAGTGAGAGATTAAGGATCATCAGAAGAAGGTTGACCATTATTAGAAAATGGGATATTTGGTCATAGTGACAAATGAAAGAAATTAAATCAAAAATCACATTCAGTCTTTGAGGGCCCTTTTTAATGCTTCTATGGTTAAAAAAAAAAAAAAGTACACCATCAGAAAAGGATCAGAAGGTATACAAACATGCATTTTTTAGATTATCAATAGACAACTATTAATATTCTTTATCTTATTTTTTATTCTGAATTTGATGAACACACAGGAAAAAAGAACATGTTCCTATTTACAGAACAGCATTTATAAAACCAAGAACTTCTATTATGTGGAGTTTGCATTATTTGATAGATAATAAATTTAACATATTACTTTTAAAGCTGTTTTGCTTCTAATTCCTTCTGAAGTTCTTTCTCTTCTTTGAATTTTAAGGAAAAATTTCTACAATGACTCCCTTCTATTTTTTTTTCCCTTGGCAATCCTATCCCTAGGAAAACAAAGAAGTACATTCACCCTGGCCAAAAACCATTTTCGGACAGTGAGGATAATTATAATTGCTAACTGAATTCATCAAAGTTCTTATATATTTCAAGAACTTCTAGTTTTCTTTTCCCGTTTCTTTATTTTTGTGAGGCAATTTGGGTTAAATATCTTGCCTAGTACACGGATAGTAAGTATTAAGTGTTTGAGGTGAGATTTGAATTTAGGGTCCTCTGACTTCAGGGTTATTAGTGCTCTATCCACTGGCCCATCTAAATGCCCAAAACTGCTAGTATTTTTAATGGGAAATCTCTACCTAATTACTAATATGTTTTTATTCTGCTAAATGAATTGAATTATTTCTATGTTAGCAATCACTTTATAAATGAAACCAGAAGATAAAAAGTATATAACTAAATGAAAGATTTCACAGAGAGTCTTTTCCAAGAGATATATACGAGGATTGTTATTTTTGGTTTCATCATGAATCCAAGGAGAGTAAAACACATCACTTCCCAGACTATCTGCTGATCTCACCTTGCAATATTCAGAATAAATATATAAATAGACAACCATGAAAACAATTGCAGTTTATGTACCAATATCTGCTGCAGAGGATTAAGAAGTGGAAAAGTTAAACAAAGATCTACCAAATGCACCCAAAACAAAACCAAAAATCTTCTTGTAATGGTCATTGTCAAGTGAAAATCAGAACAACAATAAAAACAGCATAAGTTCATTTTCAAAATAATATGAAACAAAATATTTTGAACAAAATTGTGAAAAGCAATGGAAGAGAAAGTAAACCTACAAAAAACTTGATTGTCAGATTTTCCCAAAACACAGAGATGAGTCTGAACGATAACAAATACACTGTAAGTGAAAGATATTTGCTAGCATTTCTGTAGATGGTCAATTATAACAATACTGTCCAATTGAAATAGGAATAACTATTAAAAGGATGAAGAAAGAATAACTGGATTGAGCAGCTACAAGTAGTAGAAATCCATGTGATAGTGCATACAATTTTACTAGCTCCAATGTGTTGATTTTTCATGGTAAAGCAAAGGAAAGAATACTCCAAGAGAACAAGGAAGAAAAATTGTGAGTACTGTTATTATAAACCAATAATAATGAGCAAACATTTATTAAACAACTACTAGATGGCAGACACTGCTAAGTTCAAAAGATATACTCATGAAAAATGAAGTGATCCTTATTATTAAAGATTTTGCATTCTATTGGCAAAGATAAAAAATGAATATATGGAAAACAAATAAAAAAGATTTAACTTACTAATATATTATGAAACAGATGAATAAAATATTGTTAAGGAGGGGAGGACAGTAGAAAGGTATTGAAAATTGAAGGGAGAAAAGGCTACTTATAGGAAGTGAGAATTCAGTTTCATCATAAAGGACAGGAAAATTTGACATGAAAGATAGCAGAAACAACTAGTACATGTATTTATTTTCTCATCTCTTTTTTTCCCCCAAGAGCACATATTGAAAATATAATGGGAATATAAGAAAGAAAAATAAAAATAAACAGATTATCACAGATGGTCTTCTAGTGAAGACCACATGTTCATGAATGCATAAATGACTGAGAATGATAGAGAATACTCTGATTTTTAATTACTTCTTTTTCTATTAAAAATGATTTTGCATTCTAAAAATAGCCCAAGAGGCTATCTTCAAGCAGGATCTCTCTCATGTATGTTAAAATTGTTCATAATGTTTAATAGACCCAACCACCAACATAATTTGATTAATTGTCTTTTGAATGTCACTATCTAGTAATAACAAATCAGGGAGACATCTGTTCATCCAAATATTAAATCAATGATTAAGCATTTAAGTGACTACTATGCACAAATCACTGTGGTAGGCTCTGGTGGTATTACAAAAATATAAAAAATGGAAGAGTCTCTGCTTTCAAAGAATGTATATACTATCAATTAGTGTCTTGGTTCCACTAAATAGAGTTTTACGTTAGTATGGTCAAGATTGAAGAAGGGTTCTCTAAACATTGAATTCAATTCAATAAGTATGTAGGCAGATACTATGCACAATACATTGTGCTTCCCATCAATTATACAAAGTTAAAATGGGATAATCCTTGTTCCTAAGTAACTTACATTTTATTGACTCTGATATTTTTGTGTCCATCATATTTTCCTGTTTTAGATGATTGTGATTTTTAAGATATAAGACATTTGAAAAATCCCATCATGAGATCCTTAATTATTCAGAAAAGATATGCTTAGACATCCATGGAGTGTAGAATGGATCATTGAAAACTGTACATTGGCCAGGTTACAACATACATAGGGCAGTCCATTTAATCAGTTCTTTATTACATATATCTATGATAAACATTGCAATGAATAATAATGAGTTGAGAATTGAAAAAAAAAAAGATTGAGCTAGAAACTGAAACATTCTTTCCATGTCAAGTTTTTCTCTGCTAGAAAAGGTTATTAAAAAAAACCCCACAAAGATTTTAATGATAATATTAAATGATAATGAATCACAAAATACAATAATTTCAGAAGAATCAGAATTTCAAGTGACAAAAAAATACAAACATGAATAGTGGACATATAAATAACAAACAACATATTACCAAAGAATTTTATGCCCAAAGTCTTGGTCAAGAAGTCATTGTATTATTGAAAGAGGAAGTGAGGAAGTTGTCTAAAACACAGATTTTTAAACTGTGGTTTGCAAGTCAGTATGGGTTTTTGGAACTGAATGTAGATGGTCACAATTCTAATTTATTATCAGAAAATGTTTGATTTGTATGCCTATTTTATATACCTATATGCCTCGGGGTTATATAGAATTTTTTAAGGCAAAAAGATATTGCAAGTGGAAAAAAGTTTAAGAAGTCCTGATCTAGAAAAAATAAGAATAACACATGGGCAGTCTGATCATTTCAGTTCTATACCACAAAAAAAATATTTCAAAAGGTAGAGGAAGACTTCTAACATATTGAATAGTTATTCTATAGAAGGATAAGAAAAAAATATTGCATGGACTAAGAAGCTGTGGGATAGGTTGTAAACTTCAGCAATGGAATAAATGCTGATAAGATCATGAATCTATGTGTAAATCAATGCATTATCATGAACTGAAGCCTAGAAGCAAAACACTGGGTTGGATGATTCTTGGCAAGTCAAATAATATCTCTGAGTTTCAGTTTTTCAATTGCAAAATCAGGGACTCATACTAGATCATCAGTGAAATCCTTTTCAACTCTAATTAGAAAGTTTTTTTTTTTTTTTCCCATTCATTTCCTAGATTAAAGAACATGTTTAAGCAAAATTTTTGTTTCTTTGATATATCCTTCCTTCCTTTCTGTATATATTTTTTACTTTCTAGTGATTTTTCCTTTAAGTATTAAAATAATCTCATGTGATCCTAAAGTTCAGATACCATATACCGAAAATCATTGCATGCTCCATTTTATTTCTTTCTTTAACCTCAGTCAAAATCCCAGTTCCCATTCCAGGGAGATTTGGGTACTTAGGGAATAATCTATTGAATTAATTCACAATAAATAGATTGGTAAGTAAGTAGATAAATGAGTTGATGAGTAGGTAGATAGATAGATAAAATAGATTAGATAAATGAGATAGATACATAAAATAGATAAAAATAAAATCAAGACATGAATGACTTAAATCACTTTACCCTTTTTGTGGCATTTGCTTTTTAAGTGCATGTTTGTTAATTGAAATGAATGCTGAATGACAGAATTTCCAATACTCACAAAGAGAACTAGGGCAAATGACTGTAATAAGAGGAGAATGAAGATTAGGTTTTGATAATATCTAGGGTCCCTTCTATTTCTAAAATTCTATAATAAAATGCAAGATATTTTGGGACACATTAACTCCAGGTGTAAGAAGAAAATTATCTGCCCCTTTGTCAATTCCTCTAAAGATTCTTGATATGCAGAGATGCATCTCTGCTTCAATTTGTGAACTTATATAGTGTTATTAAAATTCCATTATTTTTTCCCATAGTGTTTTCTAAAAGCAGCAGCAGTCACGACTTGTAGAGGAATGGTGATGGAACTGAATGAAAGCAGGGGTCATTAGTATATGCAGGTGTTTGTAGTTAGGTATATGGTAGGGACCATTAGGTATATTTGTCACCTAATACAATATAAATGGAGGAAGGGAATAAAATAAACATTATTAAGTGCTACTATTTTCCAGGCATTGTGCTGATGGATGTGGTTTGACCCTTATAACAATCCTGAGTAGCACGCACTCATATTGAAGAAATTCAGGTAGAAAGAAATTAGACTTGTCCAGGGTCACCAAACCAGTACATCTCAGGTCCTCCTGCACATTTGGGGATTAAATGACTAAAAAATGCAAAGGCCTCATTTTAATTTATATCATCTTTCTGTGCAAAATTAGAAAACTAATTTCATTTAAAGTTAGTATGATATATTCCCCACAGTTCAGATTTTTTAATATATGAGGCTAATAAATAGTGACAATCAAAATTAACTGAGCACTTCTATGCTTTTCTCCCTTAGGAGACAACATAAGTATTTCTTCAAATGAGACTTATTTTATAACACTGGATAAAATGAGATGCTTGCGGAAACGTTCAGCAGTGTCATTCTTAGGACTTCTTGTCATTTGCCTTCTATTCATGAACTTGTACATTGAAGATGGGTATGTCTTGGTAAGTTTCTTAGAAAGATTAAATTTTATAGACCAGAGCTCTTTAGGATTAAATTGCAGCTTAGTCAATCAGAAGCAAATTGGCATAATGGAGAAATCACTCTTCTGGGATTTAGAGATCTAGAGATCTAGATTTTAAATCCTACCTCTGAAGCTTACTTTCTGTATTACCTTGGGCAGGTGATAATCTCTGAGTGCTATCTATAAAATGAGGGGCTTAATTAGATGAAGACTACATTTATTATATATATATATATATATATATATGTGTGTGTGTGTGTGTGTGTATATATATATATACATACACACATGTGCACACACACACACACACACACACACACATATAAAATTACCCATTATCCTAAGTTACATCCTCACTTCGGAATCAAACTCAAGACATTCCTAGTTTGGAAAATAGTTACCAAAAACTATTCAGTTAGAGAGATGAGTAAGGTCAATGTAATAACAGTATCTGTATTTATCTAATTTTTTTTTCTTTCTTAGATTTGTTGTTGTTGTTGTGAATTGAATACTTATTGAGTTGAACATTTACATACTCTAAACTTTAAAGAAGTATCAAGATCCTTTTTGTCTGTTCAGGTCATATTCCCTTGATAAAAGAATAAAGAATTTTTTTTCCTATTTTCTTAGAGATCTCTCTATTATCTCATTTACTTATGATCTTTAGAGATTTATCTCTGATACTATTGTATATTTGGTCTAAATAAGTACCTCCAATTTGAATGTGCCCATTCGATGTTTGCAGAATCAATTAGTGCCACTTAATACATTGAAATTATTGACACTTATTTGAAATATGGAAAGAAAACCAATTCTTGTTTCATTAAGAATTAGTTATGCTTCCTCAAAGCCCTTTTGCTTTTCAAGTACCTTTTAATGATTATTATTGTTTTGTTTATTTAAAAAAATGACATTTTCCCTTCCATTATATAGTGTTAACATTTGAATTGATTTTTGAATGGCCCTAAATGGCCCAAATTGGGCCAAGAGACATATCCATATTTCTTGATTATGCCTCAGGGGACAAAAACACTGAGATACTCTGGTTTATACAGGCAATTTTGCTGCCACTTTATAAATGGATCTAGATGAGAAGTGGGAGACAAGCAGAAAGGCATTACTATTGAATCATCTCTTATATCAGGATGCTGAATCAGAGTCAGGGCAGATTCTATGTTCAACAAATATTTAGATTTAGCTTTGATGATACCTTTCATGTTCACCACAATCCAATTCAGCCAATGAATAGTAATTGAGATAAGCAGGGCAGAGGGACACTTGGCTTAATAGTGATTTAATTAAGATGCTAATACACTAAAGGGTCTGGTCATGAATGTCACTGAGAAATGATTCTCTTCCCTTCTGTATATTGTTGTTGTTTTTAAGTCTGGAAGGCAATAGAGTTTATGGGTGAGCAGTTTAGTAAGGACAGGACACAGATTTGAATCAAAAAACCTTCATTTGACTGATGATTCTGAGACTTATCCATGCTACGCAAGGAGTTCACTAGCCTCCTCAAATCTCAGTTTCCTTATCTGTAAAATTCAACAATAATATATCTCTTTCATCATTGAATAGTAAAGAAATCCCATCATAAATTCCAAGTCTTATTGTTGTTGGGTATTGCCTTGACTTGCAAGTGAATTTGGAATTAAATGTGGCAGACCTGTGCAAAGTCATGAGCCTCCCTCTATTCTCCAGTCATCAGAGTCCAGTGGCAAGACATAGCTCAGAACAGCTGGAGATGGTTCTGGATTCAGTGGGAGAATTTGGCCTTTCTACACTAAGGTCTTCCCAGGGTTCTCAATTTGTCTGAGGCAACTGTCATTCAGTAATTAAAAATTAGGTAATAATTGAGACAAAAGGTGGCCTAGTTTGCCTTCACAAAAGCATTAATCTGAGAAGGGAAAAATCTAAAACCTACATAAAAGGTACTAGTACTGAAAAGAAGCCTTGAAATCAGGAGGAAATGAGCTCAAGGATCCACCTCTGATATATATTTTCATAACATGTAAAATGGGGATTTTAATAGAACCTGAACCTCCTAGGATTGTCATAAAAATCAAATGACATAACATATCAAAAATCCTTTTATAAACCTAAAAGTGCTATGTAAACGCTAGCTATTATTAAACAGATCAGCAACCATTCATTAACTTAGAAAGCCACCCAGGGACATCAGGAGTTTACATGGTTTGCCTAGCATCAAGAGTCACAAGTCTTGAACCCAGTTCTATCTGAAGTTAAAGTGAGTACCATATGCAATATGGTAAAAAGCTATTAGAGCAAAGAGAGAAAAAAAAATGACTGCTTCTTGCTTGAAAATCATTTTTTTTCTTTAACTGTGTCTAGAGAAGGAAGTGACACTCTGGTCCCTTATAAATTAGACCAGTAATGTAAAGTACAGGTAAATATTCATTCTTTGTTTTCTTCAATGAACATCTTCTCTGCTTGTCAGGAGCTTTCAAGTGGAATTTCAGTACTTTATTGTACTTAATGGTCAGAAGATCACTATTTATAGATACCTTTGTATAAAGTTCTCCTGAAGAGAGCCCCCTTTGAAGTCATTGTAAACCTTGTGAATAAAAGATCATTTAAAAAGCTGGTATAATCTCAGTATTTATTTCTGAGTTTTATGTTCATGTCTTTAAAAATGTATACTTACTGAGTTAGGCATTGGGCTACATACTGAAAGAGATATAAAATAAATATCAGGATCCCTGACCTCATGAAGCTTAGATATATCAGGAATGAACACAAATAAGAGTCAGAAAAACCTTTTGTTCAGTAGTCTTCAGTCATGACTGACACTTTGTGATCCCATTTGGAGTTTTTTGGAGAAATTATTGGAGTGTTATACCATTTCCTTCTCCAGCTTATTTTTCAGATGAGGAAACTGAGGGAAACAGAGGTAAATGACTTGTCCATGGTGATACATGATAGAATGAGCTAATTTCCAAAGTACAAAAAAAAAAAAAATCCCAAGGAAAAGAACAACAAAATGTCAACAAACCAAAGAAATTCCACAGAAATGGTACACCTGAATTTTAGAAAAGAATTTAGCAAACTTTCTCATAAACATTAGATGATAAATTTAGAGCTAGAAGAGATCTTAGTGCTGTAAGATTATAGTTTGAGCTCACTTAGTCCAATATTTTCATTTTAGAAAAGAAAAACTGGCCCAGTAAGGTTAAATGATTTAACCAATGTTATATCAGTACTGATAGAAGAAATTTTGAACCCAGATTTTATGATTTCAAATTAAAAAAAAATATTTCTGTTGTTCTACTCTGCCTTGTTAGTTGAATTCTAGTTTTGTGCTCAGAACTAGGTTAAATTCAATACTTCCATTTGCTAGTAATCTCATAATCATGGGGACCATCTTCCATGTGTCCACCACAATCCATCTTCATTTTCCTAGTCTCATCTTCTAAAATTCTTAATCATGTGTTCTCACAATTGCTCCAAAGAAGCCCTCAAGACTTCCTGTAAGCCTTTATTAAGGTCTTTTAATCATCCAAATGTTAGGGTGGAAATTTAAATAAATGGACCACAACTTTATTCCTATTCTTAAGAAACTCACATTGTACCAAAATCCAAGTATTCACAGTGATGACATCACAAATCAATAAATGTATCATAGAATATTACCTGAACAATAATGACAAGTGTTAAAGATACAAAAATTATTTAAAAAGTTAATCCCTGTTCTCAAAAACTCCATAGTCTAGAAAGGGAATTGATATGAAAATAATTATGTATGCATATGTTTACAGAATCAATAATAGCATGGACAAAATTAGATTGGCTCTGGAATGAAATAAAGCTGAGTTAGGTACCAGACCTTTTTCCAATCGAACTTCTGTGACCATGATTGAGGGTAGCAATAACAATCATTGTGGAATTTTGTTTTTTTTCCCTTATCATTATAAGCCTCAACTGCCAGATCAGCACAGGAGCCTGAGAAGTGTCAGAGAAGTGGAGGGGTTGCACTCCTCCAACTCCTACCTTCAGGTCCTGCTTCCAATCCCACCATCACAGTCATCATCTGAGGAAGTAACTCCCATGATGAAATGACCAACCATTCCCATTAGCTACCACTCAATTGCCACACACAAAGCCAGCAAGACAGACTAACTAAAGCAACAAGGTATCCTGAGGGAGACACTGAAGATAGCATGTACCTGACTGATCAAAACACCATCTTGACCATCATTTCTCCTCACAAACCAAAGGAAAAAGTCCAGTATTTTAAGGCTAAAAGCTTTGGGAAATGCTTCTAATTCAGTGTCCTTGGCTATCATCCAGGAAAGTTAACCAATGTAAATTCCAGGCAAATGATCCTGAAGGTACCATAGCCCCAATTACTAAAGACCCAAAGCCTTGGCACTCTTGCATGGTTAAATATCAGAAACTGATATGATTTTATCAATGTATGGCATTAAAGAAGAGGCATTAACACCTGTACACTAGAAACATAGAAAGATCCAATGTCTCTTCTTTAATGCCATAATGTTATGTATGCAAATACATTTAAAACTTTATGACAAATGCACATTAGAATGCTCTTAAGTGTATGAGAAGGAAGATATAATGCATTAGAAAACATTCTAAAAGATTTCAAAGATCTCACTTCCAGTTGGAAGATCAGAGTAGGCTTCAAGGAAAAGAAAGTGTTTTACCTGGCTCTTAAAGGACTGGTAAGATTTCAACAGGCAAAGATAAGAATTGGAAAAAGCAAAGAATAATTTTAAAAACAGAAGGAGTAAAGCAGAAAAAAATAGTCATAGACATGGAAAGGTACTCTATGAGTGTACAATACAGAGCATCAGGTCCATGCAAAGAGAGAAGTATCATATAAAGCTGGACAGCAAGGCTAAGATCAGCTTTGTAGGCAAGGCTATTATGTTTTTATTTTTAAATAGTTTATCAAAATATATTGTGACTAAGAGTGAAATGTTTTAGTAATATTGTTTTTGTAAATTTTGACTCTTTTTGGAGTTTTCCTGGCAAAGATACTTCAAGTGGTTTGCCATTTCCTTCTTCAACTCATTTTACAGATGAGGAAACAGAAGTTAAGCAGGGTTTCAAAGGGTTACCAAGCTAGTAAAGTCAGGAGCTGGATTTGAACTCAGCAACATGAATCTTCCTAACTTCAGGACAGCATTCTATCTATCCACTACTCCACCTGGTTTCCCAGTTCATTTAGATACTGCTTCTCATTTTGCATAACCCTTTCCTCCAAACTAATCCATGTAAATGATAATGCAGATATTATTGTTCATGACATTATCACTTCCATAATTACCATTGCATCATCTTTAGTTTGGAAGAATGAAGAGAAAGTCAGCTCTCAGCTTGACAGAATAACAAGAAAACCAACTTTAATGCCAGAAGGATCTGAATTCAAGTCTTACCTCTGAAACACAATGGCTATTTATCTCTGAGCAAGCCACTTGAATTCTCTTTTCTGGATAACTCTCTAAGACTATATAGGGTACAGAGAAGGTATTCAATCTCCATCTCTGAGATCACTATACCAGTGAAATCATAGACCCAATGCAATTCTAATCTCTATATTTAATATTATTATCATTTCATAGGGCAAGAAATCAAAATCAATTGATCTGCCCAAAGTTGGTAGGCAGAACTATTATGTCACCAGATATTCTAACTCAAGAACCAATATAAAAAGGAATTAATAGACCTCAGAAGACAAGTTAAGTGACAAAAATACCAGTGCTATCTAACTTTATAAACAGGAACCACTAAACCATGGATAAATATTTCCAAAAAAAAGTATATTGTATTAAAAACAATATATTAACATTATCTGTACTCTTATCATATTTTTTTTCTTATGTTAAATATTTCCCAATGACATTTTAATCTGGTTCTGGCTTCACTAGGAAATTGCCAGCTAGGCAATGAGTTTAACAACTCTGAACTGCACTATTGTAATGAAACCTTCAATTAGGATGATAACTGGTTGCCAGGAATGGAAAAGAAATCAGATTAAAAGAGAAAAAAAAATAAGAGATTAAAACAATGCTCCTTAGGCATGAATTTTATATAAAAGGCAACAAAATTATCAAGGGCTTATTTTGATAACTAGATTCTTTCTGTAAAAAAGGAATTATGAGCCTCAAAGATTAACTCTAGATAAAATCTTAGATCACTCTGGCAAAGCCCAGTTCACTTTATTTGCCATTTGGTGGCTATCTCTACAAGTTTAATACTATATTTATCAGCTTGAGTTAGCAATGTGAATTAATAGACATATTGATATGATCTGTGAATTAACATTTAAGCTTTACTTAGCTTCTAATCTCTGAGATTCTTAACCTAGGATCCATTAACTTTATTACATTTATATATGTATATATTTAATAACTGTATTTCAATATATTTGATTTTTATACATCAATATATTTTATACTTTTAAATATATTCTAAGAAGGGATCTGAATCCTCTACCAGACCATATAAAAAAGGTTAAGTTCACCTACTGTAAAAATAACAACAATACCTACCTCATAGGATTGTTTTGAGAATCAAGTGAGATATTTGCAAAAAGCATTTGACACATAGTAGCAGTTTTGTAAATTTTTTCCTTACCTTTTCCTATATTTATAGTTTAACTGGTTCTTTATCTTAATGTACGCTCTCCCCCACTCCCCCCCCACAAAATATTTGTAGAATATGTAATATGTAATAATTTGTAGAATATGTAAGAAGAGTCCAGATAGATTCTGGAAAGCAGCCAAATAAAATAACTCAGTTGTCTACTTTCTTTATTTGCTTATCATAAAAATATGTAAAGAAAACAATGTTAGAAAATTTAATAAAGTATTTTTATGTGTTTTATTTTGTGTCTTGTCATGTCTTTCATTTTTTAATTTTGTGTAGTGGTATTCTATGCAGGGGGAAAAAAACTCTAAGCTTTTACAAATTTGTTTGAATTTATACTCCAAAGCTTGTTTTTCCTTTTTAGTATAATACACATAAAAAATCATATAAACCTTAAGATTAGCATTGTCACTGAGGTAAGGATTATTAATCTGATGATGCTGGGAATTTACAGGTGGTGAAGAATATTGCATTAGAACAAGGAATTTGATGCTGAGAATGATTTGAATAAACAGTGTCCCGATTTACTAATTTTAAAAAATCTTAATTCAAATTTTCAAATGTATACATGGCATTTTATGTGTATGGAGATGCAACCCCACGCACACACACACAAACACCCCCCCCTACATATACATGTATGTGTATGTATGTGTGTGTATGCATTCAAAGAATTTGGAATCTGTGGTAATAGAATCTAGCATTTTGAATTGACCCTAGAATAGTTATGTAAAAGCTTAGACAGAGAGAGACAGAGACTGAGACTGAGAGACATCATACAGGATAGACTTTGGGTGCCCTTAAGTATAAATTGAGTATCATTGTAAATTCAATTAACATCACTAAGTGAAAACTTATACAATTCAAATGGAATATACTGATTGCATTACTTTTAAATTATTGACAACTATTTATATTGTAAAACTATAAGGAAAAGTTTTTTATTGGAAAGTGCAATACCCAAGAGTGTGTATATGTTCATAAACAGAGTTTTCCATCAAAAACAATTTTAGATTAAATCTTATTACAACAAATATAAGAAACAAGAAATTTTATATAGCTGAAATTATCATCAATTCCCTACCAATGGCCCCCTACTTTAAGGATACGTAGCGGGATTAGACCTGTGATTTTCTTTATATAGGTTAACTCCCAGGCCAGGAAACTGCCTTTACAAATTCAAGTTGCCATCTTCCCTACAAAATAGTATTAGAGAACTGACTATCATCTTGAGAGATTAAAATACTTACCCAAGATTTTATAACCAATATGTTTCAGAGGCAAAACTAGCTCTTCATAGTTTTGAGGTAAGTGTTTTTCCCACTATGCCAAGTCGTCTGTATTCTAAAGGAATATTTCAGAACAATTTCATCCAACAAAATATTTTGGAGTCTGTGGTAATAGGATCTAGCATTTTGAGTTGACCAAGATATAGATATGTTAAAGTCTTAATAAGATCTAGATCAAATTAAGAGAAGTCTTAAGATTCCTTTCAACTATCAATCTATGTTTGGACTAATGATCCATATGGTCTAATGAACCTATGAGGGGTTTTTTTTTGAATAGTTATAAAACATATTAAAATCAACTTTGCAAAACCATAATTAGATCAGAAACACAATATTGATCTATCCAACATATTCTTAATGTCATACATATAGTTATAAGAAATATTTCCAAACTGTTCCACACAGTAGAATAGAAGGATAATGATGAATATGTTTTACTTATTTGAGCAATGTCAGTATAAGCATAAAGGAAAATCTATGGTTTGAGAGACAGCTATAAACCATAATAAAAGTGAAAGGAACAGTCAGCTATAGATAAGATAGAGGAAAAAATCCAATCTCTATGTATCTATTGCATGTGCTATCTACCACAATGTTTAGATGTTGGAAGGATAGAGGGATATACAGACATGGACTATAATTCATGCAATTAAAATGTTTTGAGCACCTAATATGGGCCAAGATAAAATGTTAATGTATATGACACCCTATGGTCCAACATTTCCTTATTCATTGCTTAAGAGAGATTTTCATCCATGTGCACCTTTTACTCTTTCTCTCTACCTCTTTCTTGCCATTTAGAAGGGAGACAAACAGCTCATTAGAGAAACATCCACACATCAACTGAATTCAGAACGTTATGTGCATACTTTTAAAGATTTATCTAATTTCTCAGGAGCCATAAATGTCACCTATCGCTATCTAGCTGGCACTCCATTACCAAGAAAAAGTAAGTATCCTTACATTAATAAGTGTGTGAAAGTGCTTTGTAAAAAGTTTAGTGTTTTACAGATCTAAGGTATTGTTACTTAATTATGTTCAATATAGTAAAAAAAAATCTTAAAACTTTTTCTATGTGCCAAAATTATTGACAAACCTACTCAGTTCAGTTTTTTTAATCAAATAAAATTTAACATTGTAGATAAAATAACTGTTTGGTTTCCTTTTCCACTTTTAACTTAATGTTGAGGTATCAGATAAACAGCGTGAATAGAAAATTTTAAAAAAACCTTGAAAAATGTGTTACATATTTATATTTTTTGCTGTGTCAATGAATGCACCTAAATCACGAGAAATGGATTTTGTCTCTACTATCCATTTTGTCACTATGTTATAGCCAAAATATAAAGCCTTTTTTCAGAAGCATGATCATAAAGGCTTCTCACCAACTGTATTGGCCTTCATGCATTTTTGTTTCTTTCTCAGATTCTGTGATAATCTATGAAGTTAAAATTACTAGCATAAGCCCAAAGGTTAAACCATATCATTTTAGTTGAGTTTCTTAACCCGATCCCTTTCTACTCATAATCCCTATCTTTTTGATTCCCTCCTTGCTCTCCATAATGAGAACCTTCAAAATTCCCCCATATTCTTGCTCCATTTAGGTCATTCTTCCTCAATACCCAACTTAGACTTTCATTTTCACTTTCTCTCTCCTAAAATATTTATTTCGTACAGACTCTTCCCTCAGGGCCTTGGTCTGCTAATCTGATAAATAAATTTGTTTTGAAGTATTAATGAAAGAATGGTTCAGATGTGCTAGGCTTTTCAAGAAACGTGTTTTACTTTCCAAAGGACTTGGTATCTTAATGAGAATTTTAAGAACTGAAATAAGGTACCAAAGGAGATATTTGTAGAAAGGAAATTTTAACAATTCAACATATAAGTGCCTGCCAAGTCAACCTTTACTTATAAAAGCCAAAACTCTTGCTCAGTGAACATTGGTACCATCTTTATTTGTTCATTGTTTCACTAAAGTTAAAAAGTTTTGCTCATTTGACTATGAAAATCTGATTCTTTTTAAAGTGAGAATTCACTTTAATGTAATAATCAGATATTAGAGGTAGAAAAGATCTGAAATCTTCAACTTTTCATTTTCATATATATGTTTCTTGAGACTCATATATTACAGATTTTCACATGATCTCAATTAGAATCAATAAAATATAGAATCTTTTAAAATGGAAGTAATCTCAGAAGTCATTTATCATAATCATTACAGGCCCTGTAATGACAACATCCCAACAAATGATCAACTAGTCTATTCTTGAAACCTTCAATATCAGGATATTCACTATTTCATGAGGCAATCCAACACATTTTTGGAAAAAGCTGTGAGTGCTACAAAATCCCCTAATTCCATTCCATAATAAGACTTGTGACTTCTAAGCATTTGGGCTTAGTTTTGTACATTGTGGTCAAATAGTTTAAAATAGACCTGTTTGAATTTTGTATCCACTTGTAGACAACTAAGTGACATAGTGGCTAGATCACTAGTTTTGGAGTTAGGAAAAACCTGTTTGAATCCTTGTTCAGACTCTAACTTACTTGTATGACCTTGGACACCTCTCTACTTCAATTTTTTCAGTCCTAAAATGCACTCATTTCACAAGATTGTAGGAAACACTTTGCATACCTTTAAATGTTTTAGATACAATAAATTCTTCTTATATTTAGATAGATAAGTGTGTAAATATAAAATGTCTTTACATCTAATCTAATTAAATTCTTCTTTGGATTGACATATTGTACAGAATTTGGTCAAGATGAGAATCATAAAATACTTCATTAGAAACCTTCTTTTAGATTAATTTAAAATTTTAGTAACTAAAAGCAGTCTCACAACTCGGCTCTGACAACTCTATCAAATGTCTGTGGCAGTTTTTCAATCAGTTAGTAATTCATCAATCAAATTCATCACTCTGTCCAGAGTGGGATGCAGTCTACTCCCACAATAATGTAATTTCAGTTTTTCCTTACTTCAAGCTGTACACAAAATTTTCCCATCAAAGTTAGAGGCAGTGTAGTTACATGAAAGGAATCAGAAAACTCGGATTTGAATTTAAGTTCTATTATCTATTCATGTTAGCTACGCTTGAGCTTCATCTGTAAAATATCTATAGCAATAATACTTATACTATCTAATACACATTTAGGAGAAAAATGATCTAAATGCATTATACAGTATTAAGCACATATTAGCCATTATTATTATTATTGCTAATATGTTTTATCCCTCAGGTTTAGTAATGTCTACATTTTTGTATAATGCTATTTTCCTGTTCCTTCTATTTTACTCATTTTGAACTAAATTTATACTTCCATTGCTGTCGCAGGTATCCCATTTGACCAAGATTCAATGTTACCTCTGAAATTATATTCATCCCCTTGTCTTAAAATCTGATCTTGTTTTATTTTTGACATACATTATGCTTATTGGTACATAGATACTTGAAACCATGGATATATTTTCTCTTCCTTACAAAATATTGGAGACTTTATTTTCTATTCTTTCTGTGCAATGTCAATTCTACATGACATCTGATTGAGAATTTTTCTCTCTCATTCCATTTTCAATTTAAAGACTTCTGAATGTGATCAAGTATTAGAGTGAACATTTTCTTACTGTTCCTTTTCAGCTTTGATTCCCAACCAAAAAGTCAATATCCCAGAACAAGTCTTGTTCTTTAACAACATCTTCTTAGTCATTTGCATTATTCTTTTCCCCTCATATCTACTACTTTTAATACTAATTGACATTTTTCTAAAACTTGAATTACAAAGCACTTTCCATACATCATTTCATTTGATCCTCACAATAACTCTGAGAGGGGGATTATATATATAATCATCCTCATTTCACAGTGAGAAACTGGAACTAAAGCATATTGAATATTGAATTACTCATTGACCTGGGGCAAACAACTAGGATTGTGATAGCATCAAACCCAGATGCTCTATCACTAAATCTACCATACCATGCCGACTCAGTTCAGTTCAGTAATCATCAATTAAGCTCCTAATATTTTCAAAATATGTGCTGATTTCTGAGGGTACCAACCCTCAAGGAGATTACATTCTCATGGTATATATAAAGAAAAAGAAATACCAAAAACATTCAAAGGAATTTGTCCCAGGGGTCTATAGGATGAAAAAATAATACTTATAACTATGAATTAGAAAATATATTGAAATGAGCCTTAAAATATATCAGAGATCTCAAGAAATTGAGGCAAGGTAAAAGAGCTTTTCAGGAATAAAGAATAATTGGCATGAAAACAGGGAGATCAGACATAAATTCTTGTGTGTCAAGGAAATCCATTTGACTAGAATGTAGAATTGATAAGAGAATAAAGGCAAATTCAACCAGAAAAACAAAGTGATGCTACATTGTGAAAAGATTTAAATACCAAAACAGAGAATTTTACATACTGTCCTAATAGAAATAGGGAGTCAGTGAAGCTTCAAGAATTTTTGAAGGACATAATCAGACCTATACTTGCCCATAAATGAAGACTGGGAAGAGTGGAGGTGAGAAGAAAATTTATGAAGCTATTGTGATAGTCTAGGCCAAAAAAATAAATAAATAAATAATGAAGATCAAAGAGAAAGAAATCAGAAGTGGTCAGAAGGATTTAGTAGATATAAAACAAATTTTGGATATAGAATTTGAAAGCACTGGCAGCTAATTGGATATGAGGATTAGGAGGGAAGAGTTAAGTATAAGTATTGTTAACTACATGGATAGTAGTATCCTCAAGGGAAATGGGGAAATTAGGAAGAATCTTTGACCTTAAAGGGTATAGAATGAATTCCATTTGGGACATATTAAATCTAATGTTTCTAGAGAATATCTTGGTGGGGACCTATAGTTGTTAGATCAGAACCGGAGTTTAAGAGAGATCTATAAAGGAATATATAGTCATCTCCACAGAAATCATAATTTACCTCAACCCATAGTAGCAGGAAGACCATAAAAAAAGAGAAAATAAGAGAATTCTTTGATAAGAGGACTCACCCATAAAGGGGTGGGGTTTGTGGCACACAGATGATATTCTAGCACAGGAAATCAAGAAAGAATAATCACCAAGTAGCAGGAGAAGATATTGTCTCATAAATCCAGAGAGAAGAGAGTATCTGAAGGAATGCTTAAACTGATATCATCAATAGCAAATTAAAAGTAATAGAAAACTGCCACTCTGGCAATAATTGGTTTAGCTTTTTCAGAACTCAATCCTTAAGAGATTTTTTTCCAGGTCCTATTCCACACATTCATACATACATTTTTCATCATTTTTCCTCAATATAAATCTTTAAAAGTAGATAATAATCCTCAACTTTGAAAGAAAAAAGGCAAGCTTTCTGTTATGTTTTAGATACCTGCACCAAGAAGAAAGCCTTGCTTCTCACTGTCCATGTCTAGGAGAATCCATTCCCCATCCTAAAAGAGGGAGTTGATAAAACCTTAGTAGATTATTAATAAATTACTATCTATTTCTTTTTCCCTACAAGCAGTAATCTTTGTTTTCTTGATCTCTCTTATCTTCCACATACATTTAGTTGCTAAAATATATTGTTTTGATTCTTTTCTTTTGACTCACTAAACAGATTTTCTTACCAATTTCACTTCCATAACTCAGTTCAGTCACACATCATTCTTCTGCTGCCTTTGTTCCCTATAGCTTCCTAACTAGTACCTATTATTTTCAGTATTTTCCTTCTCTGAATGATCTTTCATCTTATCACCAATATATTTCTATTATACATGTTTAATCCTATCATTCTTCTGTTCATAAGAGATTAATGACTTCACACTATCTCACATATAAAATACAAGCCAGTCATTAAATACAGACATCTTTCTAGCCATACTTCATAATATTCTTCATGCAATCTCATGGTCCACTCAAATTGAAATGCTAACCATTCAGCAATCATGCCTTGCCCATTTCTGCCATTGTATATCTCCATGACTAGTATGGAGGTTTTCCACAAGTTCAATTATTTGAAATGCTTCTTTCCCTTTAAGTCCCTGTTTAGATATCATTTTATCACCATTCATCTTCAATCTCTCCCACTAGAATTGATCCATCAGAGAATAATTCACCTTCATGAGACAGCTTTTTTTGTATTTTTTAATATTTAATTTACATTATAACTATATGTATAAAATATTCAGGCTTACACTAGAATATGAAAGAATAACTTATTGTTTAATCTCAAACAGCTAGTTTGAGTAGAGTTTAATTCAATTTAAGTCTGTAACAAGCCTTATATCAATTATATTGCTTTGGTCATTAAATAATTATTCTTCCTTTTCTTAGTGTTTTATCTTTGCACAACTATTTCTGCAGTATTGGTTTTGTTTTTCAACTGGATTCTTTAACATAACTTTTTCCCCCTTTGACCTTCTTCTTGGACTATGTTTTCCATCCTATTAAGGGATACTTCATATATTCTGATAATGTCTAGAGAATTAAAATATTCTTCCAATCTCATTTTTATCTTCTATCAATGTTACTAATTCATATTGAGCATACACATAGTAGCTGACTTCTTGGAAAGAAATATAAATAGCAAGTTCCCTGAAAGAAAGCAAAATAACTGGGCCTTTACTTTTCTTATTTTCTGAATCTGATAAACTGTTTTTAACTCCCCTTGGTATCTCCTGGAACTTCTACTTTCCCATGGATTTCAATTTAATAGCCTATTCCTGACCCAAAAAAAAAAACCCACATAAAACCACTATTTGCCAATAAATGTGTTCTGCCATGCATGATGGGCTTCTGTCCCAGATAACTTGCCAACCTGATCTTTTAGAGTTGGCTATAAGAACTTTGTTCCAAACAATTTCATAGTTTTTCACTGAGAGATCACTAATTAGAAGACCCTTCCTAGTAAAAATAGTAGCCATTATTCTTAGTATGTTTTATTTTGTTTTCTTTTGTTTTTCCTGGAGAATTCTGGACTTCCTCACTGCTTCCCCTTTTTTTGTATTATCTCTACCATCAACTTCCTTATCTTCCATCCAACCTGAGGATTATCACCTTCTCTGCATTATTATGTTCGAGTAAGATTATATTATTTCCTAGTTGTCATTATTAAATATATTCATGTTTTCAACTCTACATCAAGAGTTTTTAATTTCTTGTTTGCATCATAGAACCCTTGGTCAATCTGGTTTTTAGAATAAAGTTTCTTTTTTTAATTACAATTGAAGGAAATACTTAAATTTCAAGTAGAAGGTAGTAAAAAATAAAGATGTATATATGTTGTTTGCCTTGTTTTCCATCCAATTTAATAGGCTCCCCCTAACTCCCCAAAATCTATCCCAAGACTGCTCTGGATTAAGTGTCCATGTTCTAGATTGTGTCTGAAATTTAAAAAAAAAATGTTTCATTGCAGGAAAATAGAATATAACTGTTGCACAATAGAAGGCACAATAATGTCAATATCATGGAACCACATGCTAAACATTTTCGTAGGAGTGAAAATTTTCAACAATACAATGTACTTCAAAGAGTTTTTGACTCTTTGAATAAAAGAAACTGAATTTATTTTGCATGAAAATCAAGCAGAATTTTATATTAGCAGGAAGTATTGAAAAAAATTTAACACAAATGAAAAATGTCATGTAAGTGTTCTAAGAACAATTTTTTAAACAAAAAAACTTTAAAATAATCATTCAATCACAAAATAATTTTTAAATGATTCTTCTTTAATTTCCATTTGCATAAATTGAGGATAGTTTGTTAGCCATAACTTTGAATGACTCTCTTTTCCATTTTTAATACTTTTAAATTATCTAAATAGCTATCTATTTTCTAATAGGCTTATATAGGAATATTAAGCTTTAGAACATTTACACCCTATTATATTTTATAAACAAATGTTTAAAATAACAGCATACTTATTAGTATGCTTGTAATATATTTTTCCCAGAAAAAAGAATCAATTACACATAAATCATAATAGCTTTTTTATATGTGACTTAATAATTTAATCACAAAATGTCCTATATTTCTTCATTTACTAAGTTTACTTGTAATAGTAGCAGCCCTGAGGGCCAACCTTGATTGTTATGTGGTTTTCAAAGCATCTAATTCATCTTCCTTCTGAATTCTTTTGCCCAGAGTACCTGACAGTTGGACTTTCATCAGTCAAAAGAAAAAAAGGAAACTATTTGCTTGAAACAATCAAGTCTATATTTGAACAATCCAGTTATGAAGAACTGAAAGAAATTGCAGTAGTGGTTCACCTAGCAGATTTTGACTTACCTTGGTGTGACAGTATGGTACGAGATATTACACAGAAATTTGCTCACCACATTATTGCTGGACGTTTAATGGTCATACATGCTCCTGAGGAATATTACCCAATCCTGGATGGCCTTAAAAGAAATTATAATGATCCAAATGACCGAGTTAAGTTTCGATCCAAACAGAATGTGGATTATGCTTTCCTTCTTAATTTTTGTGCCAATATTTCAGATTATTATGTAATGTTAGAAGATGATGTTCGATGTTCAAAAAATTTCTTGTCTGCCATTAAGAAAGTGATTACATCGCGAGAAGGCTCTTACTGGGTGACTCTGGAATTTTCCAAGCTGGGCTACATAGGAAAACTCTACCACTCTCATGATCTCCCACGATTGGCACATTTTTTGTTAATGTTTTACCAGGAAATGCCTTGTGATTGGCTACTAATTCATTTTCGGAGTCTCTTGGCTCAAAAGGATGTTATGCGCTTTAAACCTTCTCTGTTCCAACATATAGGCTATTATTCCTCATACAAAGGAGCAGAGAACAAATTAAAAGATGATGACTTTGAAGAGGATTCATTTGACATCCCTGACAATCCACCTGCAGAACTATATACAAATATGAATGTATTTGAAAATTATGATGCAAGCAAAGCATATAGCAGTGTTGATGAGTACTTTTGGTCCAAAGCACCTGCAGTAGGAGATTATTTTGTAATTGTATTTGAGAAACCCATTAATATTAGCAAAATTAAAGTGAGTACTGGAACAGAAGACCGACAGAATGACATTTTGCATCATGGAGCTCTGGAAGTTGGGGAAAACATAGGATGGAGCAAAAAGGGAAAACAATGTGCCACTTACTTGAGACTAGGGGAATTCCAAAATGGAAACTTTGAAATGGCAGATGTGAAGCACAAAATTCCATTTGATATTCACTGTATAAGAATACTTGCCACCAGAACACAAAAAGAATGGCTGATCATCAGGAGTGTTAGTATTTGGACTTTTCAGCCAGTAAATCAATGACTCTATGTTCCTGAACCAGGTCTTCTTTTTTAATAGGGGAGTGCTACTGTCAATTGGGTAGCACCAGGTACTATTCCCCAACAGATGACTTAATTTTATTAAAAATGAAAATCTGGGACATTGAAAAACAAACAAAAGCAATTTATTTTTTACTAGTTCAGCCAGGCAATATATAAACATTAGTTTGTTGGTATGTTTTGAATTTTATAGTAAAAAAAAAAGTTTTCATCCATGTCTTTGAATCTCTCAAATCCCTCTTTATTGTTATCCTTGGATTTTCAAGAGAAGACAATGCTTGATAAGAAAAATCCTCATCCAAATTGGTAGCTTTGATTAAACATTGTCAAAATAATTTGACTTCATTATATCTGTGTATTAAAGTTGATGAAAGTTGATACTTTTATGCCATGGTTAATGTTGCTTTCATTTTAAATACAGTTTTAATAATGTAATCTTATTAGTGTATTGCCAGTTGTATTTGAATGCCAAAAGAAATGATATGGATTAATATGATATATTTGAAATGTGAAGACTGATATGCTAATTTAGTTGGACAATGATTATTGAAAAATAATGGTTGACAGTGTGTTTGATTCTGTATTAGAACCTGGGTCCAGTTTGTTCACCAAATGGTATATGTTAAGCATTTGTGTCAAGAAGAATGTTGGAGGTAGTTTGAATGATAATTTGATTTCCCTGGGGAACTTAAGTTCCTAAGTGTCTCAAATATATCTATCCCTCATCAATCATATCTGAAATGAACAATGTCACTAAGAAGCAAGTATTTATAGACGAGTTCCAATGGGGTTTGGAAAAACCCTTCCCAATGACTTGTATTAATGGAAAAAATAATTTTCATGACACTCTTTTTAAAAAAAAATGATATTGACACATAATAAGCCTCTAAATAGTGCCAATAAAAGAGCTCAGGACTTGGAGTCAGGAAGAATTGAATTCATATTCTGCTCCAGAAACTTATTAACTGTGTGATCTCTAGAAAATTATTTAATTCTCTATGCCTCAGTTTTCTCCTCCATAAAATAGGAAAATAGTAGCACCTACCTCACAGAGTTGTTGTTTGGATCAAATAATTTAATATCTGTAAAATGTTTTGTAATACATAAAGTGCTATGTAAGTGCTGGTTGTCATTATTATTATTAATAGTATTATTATTATATACTAGTTGATTATCAACAAGAATAGGTTTTAGAGATGGGATGAAACTTAGAAATTCTTATAATGCATCTTCTTATTTTATAAAGAAGAAAACTGAGGGCCAAAGATATTGAACATATCACCCAGAACAACTCAACCAATTATAGTGATGTCAAAACTAGAAAGTGTCAGAACTAGAAATCAGATCCCCTGAGTTTCATTCTAGTACTTTTTCTATAGTAATACAATGCTCTTTCTTCTCTTCCTCCAACCCAGTCCCAACACTTCTTGACTGGATTTCATTTTCCTAATGTCCAGCTTATACAAGCAAAGCCTATGAATTCTTCCTTGACTATTAAGGGCCAGTTAAAGTATTACTGTTCTAATTATACCACCAATACTAGCTCAATATGAATAGTTTAAGAAGCCTCCCTAAAATTGCTAACAGAAAATAATTTCAGTAGCATCTTCATGGTGTTGTTATTGTTGTTGTTCAATTGTTTTAGTCATATCCAACTCTTTGTGATTTTCTTGGCAAAAACCATTGGAGTGGTTTGCCATTTCTTTCTTCTATTCATTTTACAGTTGAGCAAACTGAGACCAATAGGGTTAAGTGACTTACTCAGGATCACATAGCTAATAAGTGTCTGATTTGAACTCAAGAAGATGAGTCTTCCTGACTTTAGACCTGACACCCTAACCACTGCCACCAAGCTGCCACATACTTTTAAAAAACAAGATATGAGAACACTCTCTTCTCCCGTCAAGACGTCAGTTAGTCATGATGTCCTGTTTTGTTTTAATTTGCTTTTGCCAATTTTTGATATGCCTCTTTGTCTGTAATCCTTTGATCAATTCTCTAAGACTATAAGTTGTAGGGAAGCTACATACTTACATTGTAAGAAGAATCAGAAAACTGATTAAATGATTAAGTGATTAAACGAAAAATCTGGTCAAAACTGAACCAAACAAAATCATATCAGTGTTGTCAATCTTTAATTTATATTCATTATTTCTTATGTACAGTAGTATTTCATTACATTTAGATACCACAATTTGTTTAAACATTCCTCCCCAATTGATAGACCTCTTTTTCCTCAAATCTTGGCTACTACAAAAAGTGATTAAGTTAATATTTTGGTGTACATAATGATTTTTGTGTCTTTTATCTATCTGAAGCATACATTCAGTAATGAGGTCTCTGAGAAAGAGCCAGCAAGAGAGACATTGAGACACAAAGACAAAAAAAGAGAGATAGACAGATAGATATTGTAGTCACTTTTTAAAATCATAATCCCATATTATTTTCTAGAATGATTGGGCCAATTCCATCAATTTCTAAATTTAAACAATCAAATTGGTAAACATTTACAATTTTCTAAGACCTTTCATATAATGTTATCTCCTTCAATTTTCATAATAACTCTAGAAGATAAGTAAAAAATGGATTATTCTCAATTTTTAAAATTTTACTTAAAAAAACAGAGGTTTAGGGACAAAAAGTGACTTCAAACATATACTACATGACATAAAGACTTGTACCCATATTTTCTTTAGGCTAGGTCAATGTTTTTTTTTACATTTGCCACAATATCAATGTCTAAAAAATTAATAGCTGAGCAATATTTGACTTCATCAAGTCACTTACCCACAGTGGGAATCAGTTTTCTCCTCTATAATAGTAGGACTGCTAAATTCTGTTCAAGCTCTAGAGTTAATTTATGATTCTATTGCAAAAGTTACAGAAACTATGATGATCTATAGCAGGTATTGGTATACTAGGGCCTGTAGGCTAAATCTAGCTTAAAGTCTGTTTTTATGCAGAACTGTGAGCTAAGAATATTTTTTTTTATTTTTAAATATGATAAAACTTTATTTTAAAATGTATCCCAAGTTATCAATGGTTTTTACTTTTAAATAAAGTTATTGTATTTAGAAATTCGAAAAAGAATTAAAAATTATTAACTTGTATATGAAAAAAAAAAAAAAGTGGACAGAATTTGGCTCTAAGGAGTAGCTAACCAAACCCTGCTCTTCAGCTCACAAAGTATGTGATTATAAGGGGTATTCACCAAGTGCTAAAATACCATATTTATACCTAAGTACGACTCACCCTGAAGATATTCACCCATTTTGTTTACAATAATGAAAGACCAAAAATGGGTTGTGATCTGCACCATTGAAGGGAGTGCCTGAATGACAAGATCACTAATCCATCAAGAATCTGATACTAAAGGTTGGTATTTATATAGCACCTATATGCTGCAGTAGGCTTTTTTCATCATTATATCATTATCTGTATTTTACAGAATATAAAAAAAACTCAGTTAAGAAATTTTCTCAGAATCCCAAAACTAAATTATCACATAAGAAATAAGTATTAGAGATGGGATTTAATCCTGCATCTCATGTCTCCAGTTCTAATGTTTTATTTTTTGTTTTGTTTTCTTTTTTCCACTAGAATGTGCTCATCCTCACTGAACTTATAAGGCAAAAATCCTTTTCATATTCTATTTTGTTTTTTTAAAGGCTAGCAAAGAAGTCCCTGAGTAAAATAATTGAACTCTAGAAATTCTTCCTCTCTTTATATCTGAGAGTTGTCATAACAAGCCATGTGTCTCCCTCTCCATCCATCCATCCTCTCAATGATTTACATGTTGTCTTTCTCCCAGAAATCTCTTTGTACAAGTTTTAATATAGGCTATTTTACTTGAATGTGACTATTTTCCAACATTATAAACTAACTATATGTTATCATTGTTCATTAATATTTTACCATATTGGTTCCTGATTATTCTTTTTACCTGATTTTGATTATAAAATAAATTCCACAGAAGTTGCTTGGATAATTTGCACATACTCACTTGGAGTGAGGTATTTGGGGGTTCAACATCCTGTATTTGTGATTCTGGGTAAGTAACCTCTCAATGCCCAAAGGCAGTCCTTTTAGTGAAGATGGCAACCTACACTGCTAGAGGAAGCTCCTCATCAGAAAATGTTTATGACTACAAAATCAAAAATCTGGTCAAAACAAAACCAACATAAGCAATCAATTATACAGCAGATTTACTGTATTCTAAAATGTCATTTATAATTATTTTTTTGCAGTGTTAAATATAGATACATGATTCAATTCTTCTAGGAGCTAAATGTAGCATTTGTGTTATTTTTGAGACTCACAGATATTTTTTAAAAATCTGCTACTTCCAATAATTTAGTTTGGTCTGAAGAGTAATATTGTTTTGTGCCCATCCTTGATTTCCTCCCTTTTTATTGATGACTTTTAGAATAAGCTATAACTTATATGGAAGAATTTGGGTACAGGTCCTGATGAATGATGGATGAAGGCAATCACCTTTATAATAAGGTTTATTGGTGGTATTTGGTACAAAATCTATCTTTTAAAGGCTTTTTGTCATTATATAGCATTATGAAAACTCCATGGAATTCTCCAGGATTAATCTTTTGCATGTCTTCTTATGTGTAGATTTGCAGAAAACAGAAGTACATGGTAGCATGTACTGCCTCAAGGACTTTGAATAATGAATTCACTATGTGAATTGGATGTTTGACAGTGGATATAAACTATAGTTAATGCCCCAGTTTCCATAAAGATCATATTTCTTCTTAAATTTGATAGCCCCATTATTGAAATAGATTTTTGAAGTAGTGGTAAAATGGAAACATCTCCATTTGAAGCTAAGAGGGAGATGCCACAATTTTATGTTATGGAATGTTCTTCTTTATAGGGATGAGATCATAAAACTATATTTGGATCCCATAGAATATTAGCAGTAGAAGAGACCCTAGAGATCATTCAACTGAACTCTCTAATTTTACAGATGAGGACAATAAAGCCCAAAAGAACTAGAAATGAAAATTAGACTACAGGTTTGTTTATAAAAGCAGATGATTTCCTGCTTTCGTCCGCAATAAAAGGGGAAAGTAGGAAACAGAAGAAATTTGACTCAACTTTCCTTATGATATCAATTAGATATGTTAAAATAAATTATTTTCTTATATACAATTTTATTCTATCATTAGGTATTTATGTGGAAAGTATTTTGGAAATGAAAATAATAGAAAAAATATAATTGCTATTGGCATTTTTAATTTAAATGCTAGGAAAATATAATGATGGCAGGTTGCGATTTCAGAACATGGTGGATACTATAATTTTTAGCATTTAATAGCAATTTAAAATTTAAAAATATTTATGCTTAATATGTTTAAGAATGTAAGTGTCCCATCATTTTTGGACATCCCAATAAATACATTTCTTACAAGTACAATACAATAGGAAAACATTTTTAGCCATAATAATAGCTTCAGATATTGTAACTCCCTCCCCTAACCCATGTCAATGCAAGCACTTCTGAATTTTCACAGAGAGTAATTCAATTTCTGCTATAGATTTGAGGGGGTGGTAACAATATAACATTGAAGAAAATGCTTCATTTAGAGCTATTTTCACCATGTAACTACACCTACAATGCTAGGGAAATACGATCGTGACAGACTTTCTTGGGAAATCCATAGTTGAATTTTAAGAAAAAATGTCAAGGGCAAAAATATTAAAATGGAGAAAACGTTATTTTAAGATGTGTCTAAAAAAATTGGTAGCTATCTACTCTTGTCTTAAATACTTTCAGGACAGACATCCATCTTATCATGTCAGAATCATGTCATTCTGTTTTAGGACAATCCACTGATAGAAAATGCTTTCTTGTATTGAGCAAAAATCAGGTTTCCTTCCATTGGTTCTTACTTTTAGAGTACTTGGTTCTCTAGAACTATAAGATATTTGGAGACTTATCATGACTCTCTAAGACTTCATGAGATAATAGAATTGGAAGCAACTTTAGAAACTAACTAGTACAACCAGCTCATTTTATAAGTGAGAAAACTAAGGGCTAGAGAGCTCAAATGAATGGGGGTATACATGTGTTGTGCAAAAAAACTTGCTTAATGTCATATGATTGATAAGTAGCTAACTAGGATTTATAAATAGACAATTTGACTAAATAGTGTGCCATACAGTGTTTATATATGAATATATATATATGTACTTTATATGTTCATGAATGTAAATGTGTATAATTATAAATATAACTATTCAAATTTATAGACATATAATTTTACATATTTATGCAAGTATAAGTACATATAAATAAATGTACAGATTTATATAAATATAAAACTCTATTCAACACACTGCCTTCCTTTCTTCCCTCTTCTCTATGATAGAACCTTCCAAACCCTTTATTACCCTAATTCCTCTCCACTGACCACACTCCACTTAAATCAACATCTCCTTCAAATTTTGATTGAACCTAATACTTTCTAATATATAACAGAATGGTGCAATCTCCACCTGTTTCAGATCTTTTTGGGTAATTAGTTTCAGGTATGATTCATCATATTAGAAGCTTGCTGGAAAGGATGTTCCTATCAATGCAAATCAAAAAGTTTTTCGTGACTTATAATCACATATTAATTCCAAATACCTATTTTTGAGAAAATAATTGAATGAAAAAGTGCTAAGTAATTTATATACTCATACAAATTGCATCCCCATGAATATATATATATATATATATATATATATATATATACACACACACACACACACGCACACACACACACACACACATATATACTCAGTAGTTAAGAGACAATGTTTCATAGAGATCTGGACACAAAAATCTACTTTCAAGTTTTATCTCTAACAAGGTGTGGCCCTGAGTAATTAATTTCCTTAGATAGAAATTGCCTAGACAAATAAGTCCCCTCTCCGGATTTATCTGTCCATAATGTTTTAAGAAAAAGTTAAATATTCCTCCAAAAAAAAAAACCAAATTGAAGAAAGCTAAATTCTCAGCTTTATTTAATTGATAAACACTCTCACCTATCAAATCATCCTTGGACAATGGATATTTATTAACTAATAGCAAAAAAGTAAAACAACATTTCATAGAATCATTTATTATTGCAAAACACTGGAAGAGACATCCAACAATCCCCACTTCCATCATTCTAGCTCAAAACAAAGATTTCCAAACTTGTTAAAAGTTTACCTATGGTTAATGGACCAAAGCAAAAAAATTATATTAAATAAACAAGGGAAATGTTTAAGGAAATAAAAATAAAAATCATAAGATATAGTTAAATAGAATTATGTTAATATAGTTCTCAGAAAGAAGAAAGGATAATAATTAAAATTAATTACTACTGATTGAATTGATTTTCGTGTTTTCTCTTTAATTGGCAATTAGTAATTTTTGTCTACTCTTAATGTCATTCCTTTCTGATACTGTTGGATTTATGGGTTTAATTCTAATTCAACTCAATTTAACAGTCTTTTATTTGACTTCTCACTCTCAGACAATTCATAAGTTTAAGAAATTCAAATAATAGAAAGACTCCTTATGCAACATCCAAATTCATACCCTGAGCTTGCCATAGAAAAATGATTATTTGTTTTGCTTGCCTTTCAGAACTCTCCCAAAGTATTTTACTTTCCAACTTTTCATTTATTTGTATATGAATATCCTACTTAGCTCTGGTTTCTTTTCCAAGAGGGATTTTTAATTCTTTGGTTTCTATCCCAATTCCTTTCCTTGATTTTCAGCATTACTTTAGCCAAATAAATTGTTTTGGGCCATTAAAAAATTCCTTGTCCTTTGGACTATAGTATTCCATTTTTTCTTTTGATTTCTTGTAACCATGTGAGAATCCTCTGCTTTTTAAAAATTTGCTCTTGTTTGAAGAGTTTCCTTCTTTAGGTCCCTGAAACATTTGTTCTTTGATGTCATTCTAAAATTTTACTGCAATGTGTCTTGCTCACTTGTTCACTTAAACTTAAAATTTCCTTTTATATGGATTTTTGTGAATTTTCTTGCTCTAAACTATCTATGAGCATATTTTCCATGTCATTTCATAATATTGTCTTCTTTTATATTGGTTTTTTTTGGGGGGGTGATTTTTCAAAGTTCTATTTCTTCAGTCAGTATTCTAATTTTGTAGAGTTCTTTTAATATTTTTAAAGAATGGTCTAAAAAACAGTCCCATCATTTTTATTTCTATTTGCAGTTCTGGGATACCATGGGCATTATTAATTGATAAATAAATGACAAGTAAAAATTTGAGACATATCCAAAATTCCAAATCTGTTGTTTTCAAACATGTCTTGATCTAAATTCTCTAGTCTCTAGTGAGACTTGGTGATATAATTGTTTTCTGTCCTTATTCCTTTCCTTTATGAAAACATGATGTTAATGTGCACCTACTCCTAATTCTGGCTGCCCAGTCTCTATTCTATTAAACTAGAAGGATTACATAAAATTTGAGTTAAAGGAGTGAGAGACCTTTAGTCAAGAAAGATTTTGTCTCTCAAACAAGTATCAAACTTTGTAAGTATTATTCTTCTAACCCTCACTATCTTTTTTTGTAAATAACTTTTTTACCTATCTTTAGTCTGGTCCCAATGGACTGTTCCTGAGGGTTATAGTTCCCTTGGAGAATCTTCAAAAGTTTTGCTTTGATTCTCTTCTCTACCTGTAGTTCATCTCTCAACTGCTTACCTGTTTCAACCTGTGCTGTATTAAGTTCACCTTCACTTTTTGAAAAACTAGATCTAGTGGGGTATGGATGCCCAGAATGGGAAGAGCCTACTTTATTCTGGCTGACTACTAAAGAGTTAAATGCAAAGTCACTGAATAAAGTTGCTGAAATCCTAGGATTTATAGAACCAAAGAGTTTGGAAGCATCAGGATTAATATTATTCTTGAGTTTTCTCCATTTGGGAACTCTTTACTTTTATTATTTGTTTTGGTGAAGGATGATTTTTCCCTAGAATCTCTCTCTGTGTTCTGAACTTTCCCATCAAAATCCTTTATTTAAGCATCTACTATGTTCCAGGAGATGTGCTAAGTACTGGGGATTCAAAGAGAAAAACAAAATAACTTGTGCCCTGAAGAAGTATTTCTATTGGAGGAAGAGCAACAGATGAGGTCTGGAGGAGACCCGTGATCCAAGATTGCTTTTGCCTTCCCCCTTCCCCTTACAATCCACATGTCATTAGACCTGGCATATCATGGGCATTATTATTTGATAATTAATTAATAAGTAAAAAATTTGGGCTATATCCAAAATAAATCGAAAAAGATTGAGGGGAAAACTCTTTAAAAAACCACAGGAATTAGAGAAATGTTTTTCAGGAATCTATTGGATAAGATATATAAATAAGCCTTTGGCAGGTCACTATGATTAAAACTAATAACTAATCTGCATCCCTAATCTAACAAACTTTGTAATGTTGAGATACAATAATATGATGGTTTAAAGCAAAATGTCACTACTAGGGAGAAAAAACAAAACAAAATTTGAATGGTTAATTTTTGTCCTTTACTTAACACTGAATGAAATTTAGAAATCAGGAAAACTTATTCTTCCCTCTTTTCACATCTTACTTGGATTAGCTCTTAGAAAGCATTTTACCCCAGCAAGTTAGTCCTGCATGACTGCAGCAAAATTGAAATCCTCTTGTGAATATTTTACTAATAATGAAATTGATTGCCTAATGCACACAGGAGAAAGGGGGAAGAAGCCTTGAACTCTCTAAATCTCAACTGATGGTGTATTCAAGGCATCTGACACAGTTGGTTTCAAAAGGGCAAACTGTTCCCAGAACTGCAAAAGAAATAAACTGGTAGTTTTTGCAGGATCATAAAGTTTGCTAAATTGAAATGCTGCTTTGGCTTTTGCAGAACTCTAACCTCAGCAGATGTACACAGTTGCAATAAATGGACTAACACAGGAACTTTCCAACTGAAATAAAGCCTTGGAAGAGAAGGCAATCAGTTCTAAATGCTATTTGCAAACAAATGTTATTTCTCTTTCATCATCCAGCAGCATCTGGGTTTTACTATGATACTGTGGCAGATGTGAGTCAAGGAGAACTGGGTGTGAGTCCCAGTCTTATTCCGGTGCTTACTAGCTATATACCCATGGGCAAAACATTTAATCTCTCTTAGCCTCAGTTTCTTCATCTGTAAAAGAGGAGCAAAAATCTCCCTTACTCTTTAATATAGTCAATCATTACATGTGCTCCCCAAAATTTAAAAAAAAAAAACTTTAGTTTTTGTTAATTTCATGAGACTTTTAAGTCTGTAATATAAGGAACATTTCTTTTTATCTAATAGTAGAAAATATTCGAAAGAGTTCTGCTTCTGCCTCAGGAGTCAGAGGCTCTGGCTTCAAATCTTGCTATCTGTAACCTGAATCTCTTAGTATGAGTCATAAGCTCTGGGTTTCCTCATCTGTAAAATAATGAAGGATTGACTAGAAAACCTTTGAAGTCATTTCCAGTCTAAATGTAGGCCCCTCCCCCCTGAAAATAGCTGAATTTTTTATAATACTTAGTAGATTTTATCTCATTTGATCCTCATAGAACACAATGAAATATGTGTTATATGTGTTATTATGTCTATTAGATGAGTGAAGAAATTTAAGATTGAAGCATTTGTTTTATTCTTTTATCTCCAAAACCTAACACAGTAATTTGCATATAATAACTACTGACCAAATGAGTTTTAGATTGAACTTGTTCAAGTTTACTCATCTAGTAAGTAGCAAAGTAGGAAACCAAAGCCCTATATACCCACTTCAGCTTTAGTACAATTTCCATTACAGCACAATGTTTCAGATGAAATTAGATTGTACATAACTGAGTGTGATGAGGTATGGATCGTGGCAGGAATATGGGTTGGTCTCCTAGTTCTCCAAAACACCAAGTTATGGCGGGTTCGCAGCGAGAAACGCTACACAAAAGGCTATGATAAGAAAAGGCACTTTATTAAAGAGAGAAAGACAAGAATTGCAAGGAGACATTTTCTCCAGCTTACTTATATACAGAAACAAAACAATTTGGATTTTTGCATTCAAAAGGAACGTACTTGGGATGGGTTTGCATCCAAAAGGTGCATAGGTTTTACATCTGAAAGGGACATACTTGGGCTGGGTTTGCATCCAAAAAGGTGAGCATCTGAAAGGAACATTTTAATGCAGATGCTCTCCAGGGCGAGGCTGTATTGTCCTCATCAAGTGGACTAGGATAAAATGAAGTTGGTGTTCACTCTATTAAAAAAAACTATCTAAATGCAATCATTAGTTTAAGAGTGTTTTTAAAAATGACCTCTTCTATCCCTTTATTTATAATAACTTGAAGTTTTACTTATAATCTCTCCTAAATTCTGAGCCAAAATGGACTCTAAATCTTTTTTCTGAGTCAGTCTTCTGAGACAAAATGGCAAAAATTAAATCATTCTAGGACAAACATACTTGGTTCCTTCAATCAAGCATTATAAGATATGGATTTGAATCCACATTCATTTATAAAAATATAATTTAAGCTGAGTCATAGTAGAGATCTGTTACTATTTTGTTCATTTGTTTCACTCTTTGTAACCCTGTTTGAAATTTTCTTGACAAAGACACTGGAGTGGTTTGTTATTTCATTTTTCATTTCATTTTGCAGATGAGGAAACTGAGGTAGACAGGGTTAAATTACTTGCCCAGAGTCACACAGATAGTAAACATCTGAGGTTAGATTTGAACTCAGGAAGAGGAGTCTTCATAATTTTGAGCACAGTGCTCTATTCACTGCACCCCCTAGCTACCCCATATAAATTTGTAAGGATTCTTTTTTATGCTAATATGGGAGGAAAGAAGGGAACAAGCATTTACAAAACACCTAATTTGTGCCAGGCTCAGTGATAAATGCTTTACAAGTATTTTTTTTTTCATTTAATCTTCACAAAACCCTTGAGAAGTAAGTGTCATTATTATCCCTATTGAAGTTAAATGGATTGCCCAGAGTCATACAGCTAATATCAGAGGTCAAAATTTGAACTCAAATTTTCCTGACTCCAGACAAAGCCCTCTATCCAAGGTATCACTACTCGTTTGTCTCTGACTCTCTGTCTCTCTCTCTTTCTATGTAAGTATGTTTGTTTGTGTGCATGCACATATATATATATATATATATATATGTATATATATATATATATATATATATACAGAGAAACATATGTATGTATACTTTTTTTTTCTGTAGAGATATGAGTCCTCCAAAACCAATTCAATGAAAAGCTGCAGCATACCATTTAATGAATCAAATTCTTTTATACTGGCTTAAGTAATTGGAAAAAAAACACATTATTAACCCAATCATTCAAATAATTTTAATTCTATAACTATCAAAAGTATTATTGTCTTTGAAAAATGGCTTATGATTCCCTAAAACTTAGAAAATAGTTAAAAGGTGAAAAAATAAGTAAAATAGTTTATTGGCTTTTGCAATAATACATAATAATTTTAACTGATTTAAAAAATATGGATAGTTTCACTATAGTACTAGACCAAATGAACTTTCTGGTAAATTCACTCAAAATACTTAGATCAAAAATCAGCTTGATTTTTTTGTTCTACATTGAGAAACAAAATGAATGAACATTTTGCTTTTGCTGTAGAGACATCCTCAGTTGATGGGCTATGGCAGTGAAAACAGCTGAATTATTTATAGAAGGATAACATTTAAGGTTTTCTCCCTAAGAATATACCACTTTTACTAGAGAATGCCTAGGGAGAGGAGAACCAACTTAGACTGCCATCAGATAATTATTGTTTTCTATAAGTCATGGTGGGAGTAATTGACTACTGTATATTGTCATTGATTTCTTCTTCATTCAGCAAACAAGCATTTAATTTTTCCTGTGCTCATCCAGAGAGAATTACAAGGTTAAATAAAACATGGTCAGTCAGTCATTCAACTTGTATTAAGTGCCTATGACATAGCAGGCACTATGCTAATCACTAGGGATACAGAAAAAGGCAAAATTAAAAAAAAAAAAATTAAGTGTTCCATTCTCTCAAAAAACTCACATTCAATGTATTCATAGTCTAGCAGGAGTTTTGAAACATACATAAATAATAATAGTAATTCAAATTATAAAACTCCTTATGACCCCAGCTACCAATATATTACAGCAGAAAATTTATTTGTCATTCCTGGGCATTAGCTGAACATTAGCATCATCTCTAAAATAAAAGAATTAGAGTAGGTAATTTCTGAACTCTTCTAGCTTTAAACCTAGATTCTCTGATAAATGCATGAAAGAAGTGTAAAGTAATAAGATATAAAATAGAGAGAAAAGATAACTATCTTTTCTTGTGTTTTTTTTCCTCCCCACTTAATATTTTATTTTTTTCTAATTACATGTAAGCAGTTTGCAACATTTACTTTGACAAGATTTTGATTTCCATTTTTCTCCCTTATTTCCTCCCTCCTCTTGCCCCAAGACAGCAAACAGTCTGATATATGTTATATAATCACATTAAACCTATTTTCACATTCGTTATGTTGTGAAAGAATTAGAACAAAAGGGAAAAAACCATGAGAAAGAAAAAAAAGCAAAAATTGGATGTTTTATTCTGCATTCAGACTTCATAAATCTTTCTCTGGAAGTAGATAGAATTTTTTGTCATGAGTAGAAATGTAATGTTAAAAGAAACTGAGCAAGACAGAGATTAGAGACCAATTCAATAGTTTATTAAATGTAGAGAAATACTGGGACCAATGGATCCCAGGGCTAGTCAAGACTATCATCTCAAAGGGTCTAGCCCCGAGTATCGGGACAGCAAGCCTTTTATGGAATAACATTAACAATGACATAATGCAGATACCTAGGTGGGGATAGCCTCATAGATGGAGGTTACTGATATTCTAATGACATTAAGCAATGCCTATAACACCTTTATCTCAACCATTAAGAGGGGATGGTCATAACCTTAAGGCAGAATATGAAATAGGACAAATGGAGGAACTGGTCACCCCATTAAAAGTGACCTTTAACATTACAGAAAAGATGACTTTCAATCCTGGAGACCAAAAGAGTTTTTGTTGGAAGTGGCACATGAGCTGATTTTTGAAGGGTGTTACCAGAAACAACCTATGAAGAAGGAATTCTAGAAATGGAGAACAAATTAACAGTTTATTTACAGAAATCAAAAATTAGAAGATAGATTAGAGATTAGGGAAATGAGTCATTTCTCTGATTTGAGAGTGCCTATGATGTATGAAATAAGGCTGGAGAAATGGGTGAGAATCAAATTGTAAAGAGATTTGAATATCATATTCATTTATTTTTCTAATACTATATGTAGAATATATGCAGCTAGGTAGTGCAGTGGTGCAAGAACCAAGCCTAAAGTCAGGAAAACTCTTCCTGGATTTCAATCAGAAAAATTTTTCTGAATTTAAATCCGCCCTCAGACACTTACTGGGTGACCCTAGGCAAGTCACTTAATCTTGTGACCTTTGTCTCAGTTTTTTCATCTGTAAAATGAGTAGAAGGAAATGGCAAACTACTCCATTATCTTTGCCAAGAAAACCCCAAATGGGATCACAAAGAGCTGAACGTGACTGAAACAACTCAACCACAAAGATTATATGAAGAAAATTCAGTAAGGAGTTTACTAAATGCATTCCTTTTTAATGTTATTGTGGCCTGACAAAGCTTCTACAGTAACCAGAAACATCTTGCTTTAGAACCCAATGGAGGGTTTTAAAGCATCTTTAAATCAAACTAATTACATGTTACTCATGCTACTTCCTATTGAACAATTAGGAAAGTGATTTCACTGTAACAAATATACTCCTAGGTCTGGCTGATTTTCATTCAAAAATGTTTTACCAGTCTTCAAACAGTGAATGCTTCTAAGAGACCTGAATCATGCAAGGATCACACAAACAAATTTAATCAAATGAGTTACAAGATACAAATAAGATAAAACAGTGACACGGATTGTTGCTAGAATTAATGTAAAATGGCACATTGCAGAATTTGGCACGCAACCATGTGAAAACTACATGAAAGTTCTATTGATGACAACAGTAATTACACATACCTACCTAATCTCATTAAAAAACAAAACAAAACAGTGAATCATTTGGATTTTTACCATATGTCAACTTCTTCTGTTAAAAACTAGTGTAGTGTATATTTAGTTTGGTGAGAAAATGTTATAAAATATATGTGAAGTTTCTTTCAATATTTAAAAATGTGCTCTCTCTGTGTATATACATATATGTGTGTGTGTATACACACGCATACATATATACAAATTGTTCATTCTGTTAGATTTTAAAAATAAAAATTTTTAAACTTAAAATTTAATTAATCTGCCCATATTACTTTAAATTTATTATGTTATATAAAATTAAATAGGGAGAATCCAATGAAAATATTTACCATAGCATAATGTGATAATGGTGGGTTGCACTGTGACTCAACTGGTTGAGTTAAATACACAGTTTTATATCATGCTGAAATATATATTTAATAATTTTTATTGATGCCTTATGCCTTTATATCACAGACATTTCCAGATGTCCTTGAGACCAATCATTGCTGCTAAATCCTCCCATGTAGCAAAAAAAAAAAAAAAAATTTAAATGACCTGATATAGTAATTTTTTCAGACAGTGAAGACATTCATAAGTTCAAAGATGGAAGAGAAATAAAAGAAATTGAATATAATCCCTTCCTTTTAAGATGACAAAAAAAAAAAAGTTCAGAGTGGATAAGTGACTTGGCAAAGATAACATAATCATCTGGATCAAAGTCCTACTTCTCATACATGTGACTCATTTGGATGCTCACTTCTCCAGGCAACTCTCTGACTTTAAATAATCAGATTTCTTTTGGGAGAGGAGGGATCTCAAAAAGAAGACATCATTTACCCTAGAGAAACCAGAATTCCAGAATTCAACTGGCCGTAAAGACAAGACACAATTGTCAGGTTGCTTTGCACATGTGGACTTAATAGTAGCTACCATAGGTTGTATTAATATAAACTTCTAGATTATAGCATAGTCATTTTCATTCGTTTTAATATACCCTCAATCAGTAAAACTGTAGTTATGATTAGTTTTATTTGTTTGTTTTCTTCTTCCACGTGGCTCATGGAATAGTTTTTCTGCTTCTCTTTCCACTCTCCAACAAATCAGAGGGATCCCCATGCTTTTGGAAAATCCCAAAGAACAAAACCCTGAAATTATCAATAGATATATCAGGAAGTGATCATGGGACTATCTATTTAGAAGAAAACTCATAGACTGTGAAACCAAATACTTCATTTTATATATGAGGAAAGTGAGACCCAAATGAATTTGAAGTGACTTACTTAAGGCTATTCAGGCAAAAAGTGACATGTGTTCCAATCCAACTCTTGCTACACATAAAGTAAGCTACTTCAGTACAGATATAGTATAGTTATCAATATAGAAATATAATTTTATTTCTCAAAATAAAGTCATAAAGTTTATATTTTGCAAAAGGAACAATCATTTACACATATTCTGTGGTACTTACTTTAGCCTTTTGTTAAATATATATTGAGTGAGATACATATTTATTTTTATGTTCAGTGTCTTTGACTTAAGATGATATTACTAATATTCTCACATAACCTGTCATTTCCCTATCATAGCATCAAGATATTCCCACTTCTCCATATGATATGTGTGATTATTTTTAAATAATGAGTATTTTAAGGAATATTATATTTCAAGGTATGTCTATAGAAATTGAAGAATTAAGAATTGATCATTCCAATTAGTAACATTTTTTTCTCCTTGAAACATCTAGATATTATTTAAGATTTTGTAATTTATGTTATTCACATAGATTAAGTCTGATATCTTGGGTAGGAGATTTTAGAGCATCTTTCTACTCTTCAAGATAGGCTTATAAGATGTTAAAAATCATAAACAACTTCTATGTAACTCTACAACAACTGCTCCATTCCCCAAATCAGTCAAACTAGTTATTTAGCATCGTGTAATTTCTTGATTTTTTTTTTCCTGCTCAAATG
Organism: Sarcophilus harrisii; assembly: GCF_902635505.1. Lineage (NCBI taxonomy): Eukaryota > Metazoa > Chordata > Mammalia > Dasyuromorphia > Dasyuridae > Sarcophilus > Sarcophilus harrisii. Next base: position 42,429,409 of record NC_045430.1, read on the forward strand.
GTATTTTGATATAATAATAAAAAAAAAATGCTTCACTGAAATGTAGGATTTGAAAAGTTGAAAGGGACATGAATAATCCTTTCCAAAGGTAATTCCATAGAAAATATGACAAAAAAACATGATGTCTAATCTCTTGTAAATGATGTCTAGAAAGAAAGAATCTACAAATATCAAAGCAACACATTCCATTTTGGGAAAACTCAAGATTGTTAGGAAGACTTTTCCTGACATCAAAATTCATTAACTTCTTTACAATTTATACTCATTACTACTGGTTCTGCCTTTGATGTCAAACAGAATAAGTGTAATTCCTCCTTCACATGAAAATCTCTCAATACTTACTTTCATCCTTCATAAGAATTATGATTTCCCCAATGTACAAACTCATATGATCTTAGATTTTGAGATGGAAGTGACATTACAGATAATTTAAACAAACTCCATCATTGTGTGGATGAAGAATCTGGGACACAGGGCAGATGGATGACTTGTCCAGGTTCACTCAGAGACTAAGTATTAGAGCTAGGATTTGACTCCAGGTTCAGAAACCTATTGAAGCTCACCTATCTCCACACTCTAATTTTATAAATGAGAAAATTGAGATACAGAAAAAAAAATATTTACCCAAGATCACGCAGTTAATAAGCTTCAGAATGGAGATTCAAATAGAGATCCTCTGTCTCCATATCCAGTACTCTCCACTGCACTCAATTGTCTCAATGGGTAGAACTTGGAAAAAAGAAAAAACAAAAACCTCTGTCTCCAAGAATTTGTATAGCCCAAAGAAATGATTAGCTGATGGCCTGCTTTCTACTCATCCCCATCTTCCTCAATTTATTGAATCTGCTTGTTCGATGACAGAAACATAATCCAATGCCAGATATATAGTTCAAGCTTCTCTACCTTAGTAAAATTATTTTTGAAACATATCCTACATGGCCATCAAGAAGACCAAAACAATATTATGGTTCAATGAAACATAAGAGACCTGAAAGTAGAATTGCTTAAATACATACACTCATACACACACACACACACACACACACACACACACACACACAATACCCTACTACCACTACCCCCACCAGCAACCATAATAACAATACAAGAAAACAAAGTACTATATTTTTCTAATTTCTTCATTTTTCATTAATCATATATTTATCTAATCCACATAACAAAATTTATGCAAAGTAAATGGGGCAGCTAGATAGTGGAGTGAATAAGAGTTCTGGGTCTGGAGTCAGAAATTCCTCAGTTCAAATCCATCCTCAAACACTTATCAGTTGTGATCTTATCCAAGGACATACCCCTGTTTACTTCTATTTCTTCATTTGTAAAATAAGCTGGAGAAGGAAAGGGCAAACCACTCCAATATCTTTGCCAGGAAAACCCCAAAGGAGATCACAAAGAGAAAGACACAACTGAGCAACCACAACAACAAATGGAGAGTAGAAAAGATATGTTTGCAAAGGAATAGAAGGAAATAGAGTTTTCTCAAAAAACAACCCTTTAACCCAAACTGTGGCTACAAAATGTAATTTTGAATGAAATCAGAATATTCCAGTGAATTTGCCTGGTCACACTTTCTCTTAATTGTCTTATGAATAATGGCTCTTAATCAAATTTAGTATCATGGATATAAATTTAAATCCTATTTCTGCTATTTCTGCATGACTTTGGAAAAATACTTAATGTCTGGGTCTCAACTTCCCTATCTGTAAAATGAAGAGGTTGGGTCAGATTAATGCCATGATCAATTATTCATGAACATGAGAAATAGAGGTAGCAAATTATTCCTTTAAGTTTAAAGAAGGGATTCATCATGAAAGGACCTTTGGAGTTTCCTTCGCCTGCCTAAACAAAAGAAAAGAAAAAGAAAAAGAAACAATTTTAGAGGCTCATTTACAAGAAGTCATATTTCTATATATGAATCTGAACACATTTATGAACACTCATCAATGTACATAAGTCTTCTTTTGAATAGGTAAAACTTATGTTTCTGTAATACGGTAAAGGGACCAAATTCAATTAAACTTCTGTAAGGTAAAAACAAAAACAAAAACAAAAATAAATCCACTTCATTTCATATCCATTGATGATGTCTGTTAGCAACTTGCTTCTTTTTAAATATATACTTTATTTTTCCCCAATTACATGTTAAAAATAGTTTTTAGTTTTGAATCACAAATTCCCCCTTCCTAAGAAGGTAAGCAATCAGATACAGTTTATCCATATGCAAAATTTTTTGTATTAGACATTTTTTGTACACAACTAAATTAAAAAAAAATTAAAGTGGAAATAGTATGCTTCAGACTGATATTGGTAACTTGCTTCTAAAATAGCTAGCCACAGTTATTTAGTACTTTAATGTTCTGCTAAGCAGTTTATAAATATATTATCTTCCACCCAGTCAAATAAGCCTTTTGTGTGAAAGCAAAATTGACTTTTTCCAAGGCAAAAATATTATTTTAGATTTGAAATTTTCATCAAGCTTTCAAAGATGGATTTCCCTATGTTCTCTCCCATTTTCTATCCTAAAACAATTTTCTTATAGGAGTCAACATATGATATCCTTCTTTCTATGAATGCTTCTCAATCCCTAAACTATCCCCAAATCACTTCAATTTTCTTCAGGAATTGGGCATTCTTTATTTGTCAAGTGTTCCAGTTTCAAAAGAGCTAAGGGGCAAAGAATACATCCACACACTTGGAGAACCAAGGGAAGGCTATTTAAAATAGAATTTATATATTCCATAAAAGGAATGGAAGTAGCTCTAAAGTAAAAGGCTCCTTAAGGATGCTGAGATTTGAGGAGAAAAAAGTCAACACAATAAATAAAATAAACTGCAAAAGTAAAAGCAAAGTGTTTCCAAGCAGAAGTCCCTAGTATGCAGTCAATCATAGTTTCAATAATTACAAACTAAAGAGAAAAAACAACTCCATTAAAAAAAAAATCAAATCATCCAGTCAAAAATAATTAAACTATCTTTGTAAAAAATCCTTCAAAATATATTGTTCCTTCTTTGGACAGTTAGCCCATTCAAAAGAAAATATATTGAAACATGGTAGCTTTAGGCAAAACAAGATTAGTTTTCTTTGGAAAATTGATATGTTATGGAAATGGATTAACTTTGAATTTATACATTTTACTTACACAATTTCAGTTTGAATTTGTTTTCTCATATATTTGTGGATATAATCAAGGAGATTTCTGATAACTAAAAATAAAACTTCATGCTACTTAAAATATTAATTATAATATTAATTATTATTGATATATATATATATATATTGATTTCTTAAGGTAGTCTGACCTAGTGAATAAAGTGCTGAATTTTAAGCCAATGAAACTTGGAGGTCAAACACCATTTTCAAATCTATTAACTATCTCCTGAGCAAAGGACTTAATTGCTATGTCTCTATTAGAATTATAGAAAAAGTGGTATTAGCATTATTGGAAGGGGTCCCATCACAGATTTCCCAAATCTAAGCAATCACACTCTTGATGTACTAATACATTATGAAAAGAAATAACATTACTACCTCTATCTCCAACTAAATAAATTTTTCCAAATTATATGGGTACAAATACAAAAGTGAAGTAAGCCCTGCACTCAAGAACCTTAAATTCAATTAGGAGGATATGAAATTTTCTTATTGGGGAACATAATTGTTTCAGTGGACAAAACATTGGACCTAGAATTAGAAAGACCTGAATTCATATTTGGCCTCAGAAACTTACAAGCTGTATGGCCTTGGGCAAGACAATTAACCTCAGGTTACCTCAGTTTTTTCATCTGGAAAATGGAGACAACAGTAGCACCTATCTCTCCTCACAGAGTTGGTATAAGGCTCAAATTAGAGAGTATTTATATTACATTATACAATTATGTTATATTATGCTATATCATATTACATATTATAGAGATGAATATAGAATTATACACATATATACATATACAATAGATATGTTTGTATATAGATTATATAGAGATGTACTGTGTATGTATGTATGTACAGATATATTTACATATATATACAGTTTATATATAGATATAAGTTTGTATGTGTTTGTAAACTATACATATATACATATATTTGTGTATATATGTAAATATATGTGTATATATGTATATGTAAAGTGAATGTATAATATGCACATATGTATATGTATATATAGATTGTATATATGTGTAAATAATGGGTGTATGTTTTTATACCCATTATTTACACATATATATGTATAGATATGGGGGTTATATATGGATTATGTGTGTATGTATATGTATACTACAGGTACATATACCTATATGTGTATATATGTATAACATGTGTATATATGTATAGATTGTGTATATATGAATGTATTATGTGTATGGATTATATATAGCTGTATGTATATACATATTGGCCATATATATATATATATATGTAAAATTCATTTGTAAAATAAGCTGGAGAAGGAAAGGGCAAACCACTCCAATATCTTTGCCAGGAAAACCCCAAAGGAGATCACAAAGAGGTTATATACGTTGTTATATACGTTATATAACGTTATATACGTATTTATATATGTCCAAAATGAAACTTATTTTATTTTCACTTGAGCCAACTCCTTTTCCTAACACAACGTATATAACCTAACGTATATAATATACACACACACACGTGTGTGTGTGTGTGTGCACGTGCACAGTACTAGAGTTCCCAGAAGCACTACGAGTTAAAGTGTTTTGCCTAATAAGATCACATAGTCAGCATTTATTGGAAACAGATTTTGATTTCAGCTCTTCAGGGATTTGAAGCTGGCTTTACAATCACTGTGTTTTGCTGCCTATTAACATAGTGAAATAAATTTGCTGAAGTAAAATCTACAAGGAACTAAGAAAATAATTCTACTTTTTAGTGGAAGACTTAATAGACATAGGCATAAATGATTATCAATTCCTTCACTTTAAGAAACACTAAGGATGAGATCTTGAACAAAATCCTTCAACTAAAAACATGAAATGATCAGCAAAAGGAGCACAAAGAGAACTGCTATGAAACGACAACATTTGGGTTCAGATATCATCTTTTTTACTTGACTATGAACTTTGAACACCCCATTCCATCTCCTTCTTCTTGAGTTTCTTCCTCTGTAAAATGAGGATAAAATGATAATCTTGAAGGTCATTTCAAGCTGAAAAATCATTTAACCCCAAGCCAAGATATGTCCATGAAGGGAAAAAAACCTGCAAAATTCTAGTTACTTGCATGTTAAGATTACAAGAGAAAGAAAAATAGCTTAAGTTAAGGTGGTGAGAGAAATAATTTATTTGGACCCTTACTCTACTCTAGTCATTATTAATCAATTTCATAGAATCATATCAAAGTTCTATTTATAAGGCCCCAGACTTTTTTTTTTGACTTTGTATTTTTTTCATTCATTATTTTTTATTATAGCTTTTTATTTACAAGATATATGTATGCATAGGTAATTTTCCAGCATTGACAGTTGCAAATCCTTTTGTTCCAACTTTTTCCCTCCTTCTCCCCACCCATTCCCCAAGATGGCAGGTTGACCAATACATGTTAAATATGTTAAAGTATAAGTTAAATACAATATATGTATACATGTCCAAACAGTTAATTTGCTGTATAAAAAGAGTCGGACTTTGAAATAGTGTACAATTAGTCTGTGAAGAAAATGAAAAATGCAGGCGGACAAAAATAGAGGGATTGGGAATTCTATGTAGTAGTTCATAGTTATCTCCCAGAGTTCTTTCGCTGGATGTAGCTGGTTCAGTTCATTACTGCTCTATTGGAACTGATTTGGTTCATCTCATTGTTGAAGAGGGCCACGTCCATCAGAATTGATCATCATATAGTATTGTTATTGAAGTATATAATGATCTCCTGGTCCTGCTCATTTCAGTCAGATCAGTTCATCTAAGTCTCTCCAGGCTTTTCTGAAATCGTCCTGCTGGTCGTTTCTTACAGAACAATAATATTCCATAATAGTCATATACCACAATTTATTCAGCCATTCTCCAATTGACAGGCATCTACTCAGTTTCCAGTTTCTGAAGGCCCTAGACTTATGAGCTACAGATTTCAAAGTTACTTGCTTAACTATAAGAAGTTAGTTAAAGATCTTTCAATCTTGTTTTGCCTTGTTTTGATGACCAAACCCTGCTTGGCAGAGGTGAAAACTAAATGGAAAGTGCTTCAAAATATTTTTTTATCTCTGGACCAAGCATTTGTTCAATAGGAGCAGATTACCATTTTATGACCACTTAGGTCACTAAATTATACCATTTCCTTCTGCCCAAATTAAGGAAAAGCATGTCCTTTTTCCTGTTTTTATTATTCCTTTTTCACCCAACTTAGGACCTTAATGACGTATTGCTTATGTATCACATATCAATCTGTTGTGTTTTTTTTTTCTTTAAAATATAAGAGTTCTCTCTGGGAGAGAGGGTTTCTTGGGGAGATTTTCTGGAGGCAACTTTAGTTTCAGTTACAAGTAAATAATCACCTAAAATCGCAGCCAGCTGATAAAAGTTCAGATCTTTTATTGTGTCCTTCAATATAGCCCGGTTAGCTCAGAGGCCTCTCTCTGCTTGGTTCCAAGAGCTCTTGCAGCTTTGTCCTTGGCTTCTGCCTCTGCTTTCTTCAGCCTCCAGCCAACACCAAGGTGGAAGATGCAATGAATCTCTCTTGCCTCCGAGAGAGGGCTTCTGGTTCTCAATCTCCCAGAGTGCTGAATTTCCAACCCCTGGGAATGTTCCCAAGTAAAAACTCTTAAGTGGCTCACTGAAGCTCTATTTATGCTGCTTCTCTGAGAGTGGGATTGTAGCATATCTCCCAGCGTGCTCTCTGGCCCTAAGAGCTTCAAGGGAGGTGTGAATTCAGCTATCTTATACTAAACCCTGAAATCTCCCAAACATGTGAACACCAATGAGTACTTAAATACTTCTTGCTTATTAGGGCTCTCTAAAGGTGTGAACACAAGCATTATTGTCTATCAGTTGTACTTAGTACCTTGTTTCAAGTTCTGGCCCATAACATCTCCTCATATGATCAGATTAATCATACTGAACCATGCTAAATTAGATAATTATTGTCTCTATCAACTCTAATGACTTAACAATTTGTAAAGATTCCAATATCAATCAATGGAATTATTCTGTATTTGGTATAGTCGTTCCAAAATGATTGGACATCTAGCTCTATAAAAATAGAGCCCTGTAAGGAGGAAGCATTTCAGATCACAAGGAAGCTGAGGCCTACTTTATTAGAGGTTACTATGGACCCTTTAATAAGTGCCATTGGCTCTGAGTCTCTCATTGTAGATGGGATAATTTTAGTTTCCCACAGTGGGAAATACTACAAAATTAGAAGGAACTTCAGAGGATATCTAATTCAAATGATATTTAAATAATAATATACTCTACACCATCCTTGACAAGTGGTCATTCATCCATTGCTCCATGACCTTAACTAAGATTTGCTACCTCCCATGGTAACTCTCCTGGCATATTACATAGGTCTCACATTTTCATGAGAAAATGGAAGTGATCTGACTTGAGTTTTCCTCTTTCCCTAATTCTATTCTTTAGATCCCCACACCATCAGCCTCTCCTTCATTCCCATTTCTTTTCAATTTATGACTCTCAAAGGAAAAATACTGGTCCCTCTCTTTGCCATAGGCAATCCCTCTATTTGTGTCCTCCATAAGTATTTCCACTTCCTCTGAGAATTTGTCTCTGATCATTGCTAATCTCCAGTTTTCCTTTAGAAGGTTGCTTTGGTTGACTTCTTCCCTTGCTGCTTAAAAGCATATCTACGTTTCCTCCATTCTTAATAACCCTTAATTTGATCTTTTCATCAATTTAACTTATGATGCTGTCTATCCTATCTCTTTCTTTTGTGGCCAAAGTGGGAAGGTTTTCTATATTATTTTATTTTTATACTGAGAACTATATATTTCTTATTTATTAACAGATTTGTCTCTATATCTTTTTAAAATTTCAATAGTATTTTATTTTCTAAATACATGAAAAAATAGTTTTCAACATTCACTTTTGTAAGATTTTGTGTTCCAAATTTTTGTTCCCCCCTTCCTTGTCTCCCCCATCTCTGATATAGCAAAAAACCTGATATAGGTTAAATATGGAGAATTCTTTAAAACATATTTCCATATTTGTCATGTTGTGCAAGAAAAATCAGACCAAAAGAGGGGAAAAAAACCTCTTTTTCCACATCTTTTTGACATCTGACCCCTTCATTCATATAAACCAATTTTTTCAAATACAATTACCTTTTCTCAGTACTTTTCCCTCTTGACTTCTTTGCACTCCATTACCTTCTTGACCAGGAACTGGTTACTATTTCTGTGACACATTTATCCCTCTGACCTAAATAATTGGTCCTTTTCAATCTTCTTTGCTAGTTCATCATTCAAATTTCACTGCCCCTTGCATGGATGTATCTCAAGGTTTTTCTCTCCTTGCTTCTCTCCATTATCTCTCCTGATAATATCCTTGCTCCAAAAAATTTAATCATCATTTCTTTGCAGATGCCAAATATATACATAGATGTATGGCTTTATTTCTCTCCTGAGCTTTCCTAGAGGACTCTTTGATATCACCACTGGGTATCTCATCAGCATAAAATGCTTTATGTCCAAAATGAAACTTATTTTATTTTCACTTGAGCCAACTCCTTTTCCTAACGCAACTATTTCTGTTCAACCTCCCACCATTTTTTCCCCATTCATTCAGGTTCATTACATCAGAATCAAACATGACTTTTTACTCTCCCATTCTCCATAACTAATCAGTTACCAAGTCTCATCCCTTACATCCAAAACATCCTTCACTTAGTTCAGTCCTTAATCATCTGTCAGTGAATTTTCCCAATAGTTTTATAATTTATTCTCTGCCTTCATTATGTTGTAACCCAACCCTCAAAAAGAAAGAAAAGCTACAATAGGGATACTAAAGAACAGATCTGAATATTTTGCTCTCTGGTTCAAGAAAGCTTCCCTATAGTCCCTAGGAAAAAATACCAACTCCTCTGACACTTAAAACTCTTCTCAGTATGATTCCAACCTTCTTTTTTGGACTGTTTTCCTATTACTTCCCCTTCACACATTCTGTATTCCAGCTAAGCTGGCTGCTTGCTTGTGCCCATACTGTGCCTTTGTACAAGCTGTCCTCCCACATGTGGTTTTGGCTAACTCCTCACCTCAGGTTCTTTTCATCCATAGCTCACTTCCAGCTTCAGCTCAGTTCGATACCTTATATGAGGTCTTCTCTAAATTTTTTGGTGTTTACTCTCCTCTTCCTTCTCCAAATTACTTTGTACTATACATAGTGTCTATTTTTGTATTTGTGCACCTGTCGTTTCATGGGTTGAAAGCCCCTTAAGGGCCAGGAATTTTTATCTTATTTGTCTTTCATCCATAGGTTATTCCAACTCTTTCATCTTCCCTTTCCCCATTTCTACTTTTTCCCTTTCTTTCTTTCTTCTCTCCCTTGTTTCCTTTTTCTTTTTTCCTCCTTCACTTATGTTCTTTCTTTTTCTCTTCTTTCCTTCTTAATTTGCCTACTTTCTTTTCATCCCTCTTTTCTTTTCTCCTTCCCTACTTTCTTCTCTCCTTCTTTTTCTCCCTCCTTCCTTTTTTCTTCCCTACTTCCCTCCCTTATTACTACCCTTTCTTTACAAGATTTGAAGTTTGTTTGAGAAAAAGTTTCTCCCATTGGCAAAAGAAATACATGAGTTTTTTAACTGCTTTTTTTTCTCCACAACTCTATCTATCTAGATTTAATTTTTTTTTTTTTGGTTTAAAAATTCACTGATGTTCTTCTGCAAAGTAGCCAGAAGGAAGAGGAATGAGATTCTTGACCTTCCCTTGCCTTTTTGACATTTACATTTCTTGACACCAAATTATTCCTGGGTAGCCCATAGTGACTCACTCCCAGCAATTTGTACTAACAATGATAAAATTGGGCTAGTTTTCTTCCATATCCAAAGATCTGGGTTTGAATTAAAATTCAATAGAAAATGAAGGTTTGAACCAAATAGTTGTTAAAAACTGCTTCTGGCTTGAGATTCTATGATTCATTGGCTAATAAGGCCATTTAACTTGGAGCCAGGTAGAATTCATTGCATGCATTTATCTTACAGTTTCTCAAACTGGCTAAAATTGTCTGGTATAAAAAATGTAGTAAACTTAAAGAAACAGTGGTTCAGTTAACTAAGTCATGTGTTTCTGGTGAGATACATGTAGAGTCTAGTCTGGACCACCATCAGAAATGCCTTTATTATTTGGAATCATATGCTACTTACTGCTTTCTGAAACTAGTGCAGAACTTGGAATCAGACATAATTAGGAATTTTGGTACTCTGGACATATTCAATTGGGACAAAAGAGTAGACTGGAAGAGAGTTTGGAAGGTTTCAGGGACAACTTGGTTTTAATCAAGACTTCTCTAAAAAGGAAAAGAGAAAGACCAATCTGGAGGAAAATGACCATCAATCCTAAGGCAATACAACAGAATACCACTTTGTCTGATGGCTAGTATAAGTGCCTGTAACTTATGACCTTGAGTCTCCTCAAAGAAGGACAAGTTGTGTATTCTCAGGCTTACTGTTGTGACTCTGTACAAAGGACAGTATTCCCTGATGGATGCACCCAAGAGAAGGGATGGCAATTATAATACTACCTAATCTGAATCTAAACTTCTGATCTCCAGGAAATCTTTGAAGGAAGAGAGTCCACGGGAAATGACAGAGCTGTCATATATCTATATCTATATCTATATCTATATCTATATAAACAAGTATCACAGTGGAGAAGGTGAATACCAATGGATTCTTGAGGATTATAAATCAACGCTGGGCAAATAAAAAGAAGATAGGGTGATGCTTTATATCTTGTGTTAAGCTAATCAGAGAATAATATTAGTTGGGGAGGGGGATTAATTCAATGCCCTTAATGTTGATTGTCCTGCCATAGTTATTGGTTGGGTGTTAGAAGACTAGGTTTGAGTACTGCCTATTATTTTCCTTGACAAATCATTTCATTTCACTGAATCTTATTTTCCTCATCTCTAAAATGGGTATAACAGTACTTTTTTATCTCCTTTAAACAGTTGTAAAGATGGTGTTGTTTTAAACCATAAAGTATTATATAAATGTGATCTACTATTATCCTTCCTAGAAAATGTCTAATTAATCATATTTTAATTTATTAGAGGATCCATCAATGGTAACTTAGTTGTAAGAGTTTACTCTTAGAATCAGTAACTGAGAGACCTTAGAAGTTAGAGAAGGAAAATACTTAGATTATCTACTTAATCTGTCTAGTCAAAACCTTTGTCTTTAGGTAGAAATAGATCTAAATTCTGATCTGTTTTAAATATCTTGTGAAGTGGGAGGTTCAGGGAAGAGCAAAAACTACAGTATTCTTATTTAGAAATTACTTTATGTTGTCACTTTAAATCCTTACACAATAAATTCCTCCCTTTTTTTTCATATAGAGAAATAGATGACCACATCATTAGTATGCAACGTCAGTGCAACATTATTAGACATGCCAATTACATTGCTGATCTTTACTTTTCTCTAGGTTAATTAATTGAAATTATTGTAACCTTTTTTTTTTCAGGTCACAGATTATAGGTGTAGTATTGAATATGACTTCAAGGTCATCTAGTCCAATATTCTCTTTTTGTAGGTAAAACAACTGACTCCCAAAGTCAAAGCAGTAAGATGACTGACCTTATATCAAATGAAGTGAAAGCTAGAATTCAAATTTGGGTCTTTTGTGGCCAAATCAAGCCATTTTCCCCTGGAGTATGTTTTCCACCTTTATTAGTTCTCCTAGGTTCAATCCTCTGCATTCCCTTTTAGCTGTGAATTGCAGAAATTGATCAAGTACCTTGGTGACAATACTCAGGAGGAATTATCTCAGCCCTGATCTGGCTTACAGCCATCATGCAACTCAATATTTTTCTTTGTGTCTAATCTGATTTATAAGTCCTTTTTTGTTTTCCTTCTAGAATCCATGTTCACAAAAAATAACTTCCTTTCTCCCTAGATTATGTAATTGTAAAAGTAAAGATTTATGAATTTTGAAGACTTTTCTGATGACTTTATACACATTATTTCTCTCTTCCCCCTCCCAAAAAACCAGACATTATGCTGTTGTTTTTATTTACTTCATAGTTTGTTCTCAGATGTAGCATTATAATGTACAGAAGCTGGAATTTATCTAGCACAGAGGTTTCATTATATGGATAAGAAAACTGAGATCTGGACATGTAAAGTAGATGAATAAGTATCATATAGTTGGAACTTTTTGGTTTTATTTGTTTGTTTATTTGTCTATAAATTCATTTATTTAGAGGCATATAGGGGTCACAGTACCTAGTGTTGGGTTATAAATCAGGAAGAACTGAGTATAAAATGGGCCTCAGACTCTTACTAATTTTTAATTAACATTCCAATTAACCTCCATTTACCTTAATTTCCTCATCTATAAAATAGGGAAAATTATAGGATTTACTACCCAAATTTGTTGTGATGATCAAAAGAGATAATATTTATAAAGTACTGGCATGTAATAGGCATTATAAAAATGCTATCATTGTTACTATTATTAAGCTATTGATTTTTATTTCTTGTTACTGTTATGGTAATGGTGGCAGTTTCTGTTGATGTTTTGATTGTGGTCATGGTTATTTCCAAAGATCTGTGAAACTCAGAAGCCCAGACCCATGTTTTCAGTAGGGAAAAAAAGTTTTAGATTTGGAATCCTGGGACCTAGATTCAAATCCCCTTTCTGTACCCTTACTATTCTTTAGCAAGCCACTTCCCTTCCTAGACCTCAGTATCCTCAATCAGAAATTATATTCATTTGATGTGTATCTATACCAGATGCCTTCTATGATCCCTTTTACCTCTAAACCTATAAACTTGAAAGTTTACATTTTAATTTTATCCATGCTAAATATCAAGGAAGTAGTAATGTGTGAAATAGAACTCTGGCTCTTTAATTCAATGTTCTTCCCACTGTTGTTTTTGTTCAGTATTTTCAATCATATCCAACTCTTCATGGCTCCATTTGGGGTTTTCTTGGCAAAGCTACTAGAGTGATTTACCATTTTCTTCTCCAGTCTATTTTACAGATGAGAAAACTGAGGCAGACTAGATTATGTGACTTTCCTGGGGTCTAATAAGTGTTTGATTCAGGATTTGAACTCAGGTCAATGAGTCTTCCTGACTTTAGGCCCAGTTCTCTGATTACTACTTTCTCCTATTTTACTGACAAATAAAGGGCTTTTCATTGTTTACCTAGTTTTGTTTCCATTTTGATCTTAAGAAATATTACATTCTAGTTCAGTATCATCAGCCAAATGAATAAATATATTCAATATTACCATTTCTATGTCACTAAGCATTTCCAAGCCCCATGAACAATCAATGGCCATATTCCTTCAGAATGACATTACTATTTTTTCCCCTGATAACTCACTGAGGTAATACTATCTAATTCATTACGGAGCAAATAGCTATATGGTCCATCAGCCAGTCAAGCAAATATTTATCAAGCACCTAATATGCACTAGGCCCACATTTTCCTAGATTACTATAGTGTGTATGACAGAAGGAAAAGCTAATATTTCAAAAGAATTATGTCTAAGGTTTAAAAATCATTACGAGCATTCAAAATTACATAAGGAGTATAAAGCAGTTCATTAGAATGATAATACCCTCACTGTAATATTCTCACACTCAATTCAGTGTGTCCAAAAAGCATTTGGAACTCAATGAGCAATGACATTAGTAAAATTATGTATAGCCTAAGGTGGCATATATTTTGATTATTTTCTTTGGAAAGCAGAATTGTTCTTCCAGATGGCAGCACAGAACTCTACTCTGGCATGTGGACAGTTGTTTGTGATAGTTGTCTCTATGTTAGCATGTTTTATTTTTTTCCAGCCCTTTCCATTTCTGGGGGAAATGTTTTTAATCTCAAGTAAAAACCTTGTCATGGTTCAAGGTGATGAACTTAAGAAATATATTATGATTATGTCTCTGAAACTTATTAACTGAATGTCTCTGGGCAAGTTCTATAATATCTCTGTGCCTCAGACAACTCCCTAGAATTTGTCTAGTAATTCAGGGATTTTTTTTTTTTGTTGGTGGATGGAGTTTATACACCAAGATTTCTTCATGATGAGAAATTTTAAAATGCTTTTCTATATTCCTATTCTTAAATTTAATTATTTGTATGTCTACAAATGGCCACCATTTCAACCATTTAAAATCAATGGAAGGTCAATAATTGCATTAGACACTTAGGTGTGCTTGTTTTTCCTCCATTGAGTTAATTGGCTATTTGGATCGATCCTTTCAATTGATAGTTTGCTATCAAATAGACACATGATATATTTAGAATGAATGTAATGTATAGGGATGTGTTGTCTTACAAACCAAGACTGGACTTGGAATAGAGGTTTGAATTCTGCCTCTCTGGCTTACTATTTTTATTTCTGAGTCTGAGAATACTCAGCTGTAAAGCAAAAGGGCTTAAATAGATGACCCCAAAGATTTCTTTCAAGCCAAACTCTATGTATGTATATGATAGTATATTGCTTTATTTTTTTCCATATTGAATATATGTGTGGTACCTTTGCTATTCAGCATATATACAGTAGCTTTTTTTTTTTTTTAGAGAGAATTGTTATTTCTTTGTTTCATTGCCATCACACCTTTGAATTGTAATCAGAGTCACAATTGCACTGATTGATTCAACTGCTATTTTCTAGCAATCAGAATGGAAGGTCTAAGTTTTATTCTCTATAGCTTCAGAAGTCAGAATTTGAATTAATGGGTAGAAGAAAAGAAAAGGGAGGTTTCATATTTTTCCAAAAAATGGAATATATTTTCAAGAAGTGAGATCCTTTTTATTCTAAGTGTTCACACAATTAATGTCTACCCACTGAAGATATGATACAGGGGATTCTTGCATTGACTAAGTGGTCACTTTCTAACTCTGAGATTCTCTGATTTCTGCCACAAAACTTAAAGTATTTTTTTTTTTTTGCTAACCCTTCTTGTATTTACTCCACATATTTTTCTCATCATGATTTTCTTCAAAAGAAAGAAACAATAAAAAAGAAAAAAGAAAAAGAAGGGAAGTGAAAGGAAAGGGAAAGGGAAAAGCAGGGCAAGGGAGAGGAAGGGAAAGGGCAGGGCAGCACAGAAAAGAGAAAAGAAAAATAGTTCTCTGCTTATTTTTCATTCTCATGTGAAATGTGGAGAGATTTGAAAGTGAGTTTAATAACATATTTTTAATGGTATATGTATTTTGAGCCAGACTATCCCTGATGTCATGGTACTCTTCAAAAATGAAGGACAAATGACAACAGTAACAATACTAACAATCAGCAGAATAGCATCAAAGTGAAACAATTTTTTGCAACCATTTGGTTGTACATCTATGATAGTCTTGGATTACATATAATTTATTATAGGACTTGTCTTCAAACTGCTCATTAATTTTTTTCTATCAAGTCTTCTGACTTCAAATAGTAATCTGCAAGGATTCCTATAAGGAGCCAAAAGTTGGTAATACCATTTGATCATCTTAAGTAATGAAACATAAAAATCCAAGTTTTTGGCCATACCCCCAAACATAGATGGTTTAATACTGGACCTGACATATAATTGACTTCAGTGAGGTGTTGATAAAGAATTGACAATGAGTAAGAATATGAATCATCCCAATCATACTATTTTAAGTATTTTGAAGAGCTTAAAACTTGTCTGAACTTCCAAATTTATTTAGTAACCACAAGTACTCATGCCTGCCGATGGGGTCTAGGAATTTGTACATAGGTTTTGATATGACATATGATTGAGATGAAATAAAAATTCTTATGAGAACAAGTACATGGGCATAAAAGAATAATTGGAATAACTATATGGAAAAGGGAGACAAATGTCTTCTCTGGTGTGTCCTTACTAGCCCTTATTCAGGGATAAAAGTATAGTATAGTATATCAGAGGTGACTAATCTGCTTTCAGGGAGGGGGAAAAGAAGGTATGAATAGGACATATTTTTAAGTTTAACATACATTATTAACATTTTCTCCATCACTTTCTTAAATCTAAACAAAGGAGAGATGGGGCCTACTGGGCTTCCCGGTTTTATATTGTTAAATAAAATTTTATTATATTTAACAATGTAAAAATCATTCTTAGCTCCTAAGCTATACAAAACAAATTGCCAGTCAGTTTTGGCCTTCTGGCTGTATTCTACCAACCCCTGACCTAGAAAAATCAGTAAGATAATAAATCAAGAGCTGATTTGCATTGTATCCCAATATTCTAGGTATAAATGCACATTCTGAAATTTTAACAATCTGTTCTCATTAGCTATAAAAGTCATCAGTAGAATCTAGTGAACCTGGAGTCAGGAAAGCTTAAGTTCAAAACTTCCCTTGTACATCCCTCACACACATACTAGCTATGTGATCTCAGACAAGTTATTTAACTTCTCTCAATATCAGATGCCTCATATGGAAAATGGAGATAATAATAGCTTTTATTTCAAAGGATTATTTTGGGGGTCAAATGAGATAATGTGTAAAACACTTTGCAAAACCTGTCATTTCAAAGTTAGCATTATTATTAATAAATGACAAAGGTAAGGAACAAATAATAATATATTCCAAACTTTGAGTTAAGAAGGCTTAGATTCAAATTCTGCTCCTGACACTTAATATCTATAAGTTACAGAGGAGTAATTGATTTTTCAAGAGCAAAAGATATAAGATTGAATGTCTTAATACATATAAGGAGTCATGTAAAAGCAGCATGTCACAGTAAATAATATATACTTTTCTTAGAGCTAGAAGATTTGGGGTTCAAATGCTTTCCCTGAAACTTATAAAGTGTATGACCATGGGCAAACTACTTAAACTCCTAGAGTTTCTAGCCGGATCTTAGAACAATAAGTTCTAGTTTGCTATCTGCATTGGTGGAGAGAGTATCTACACCTGTGAAAAGTTAGTCAACATGTGATGAAAAGTGCCATCCAGAGAGATAATTAAAGATTGAATGTGGATCAAAGCATAGAATTTTCACCCTTTTGTTGTTGTTGTTTGTTTGCTTGGTTTTCCCCCCCCACACTTTTGATCTGATTTTTCTTGCACATCATGACAAATATGGAAATATGCTTAGAAGAATTGCATGTTTAAACTGCATCAGATTGCTTGCCTTTTTGGAGAGTGGGGAAAGAAGATCAAGAGGGAGAAAAATTTGGACCCCAAGGTTTTGCAAAAGTGAATGTTGAAAACTACCTTTGCATGTATTTTGAAAAATAAAATACTATGAAATTAAAAAAAAAGAAAGGTAAGTTAACCCATTTATTTAACACATCTATTTTTTTGGTTCTTGACTCAGAACTAAACTTTCCAGAAAAAGAAAAGTCTATCAGTAGATTTAAATATGTATTTGTGTATGTGTGTATATATATATATATTTATTAAATAACATAATTATTTATTTGTATTTGTTTTTGTTTTGAACATTTGATACTTACAGGATATATATGTATTTATACATCCATACATATACATACATACACACACACATCCACATAGATATATAATCTAAAACTGGAGGGTGAGGGTAGAATCTCAAATGTAAATCTCAATTGTCCAAAATGGCGGGAGAATGGATGGGAAAAGTTAATGAATGAAATACCTTCAAATGAATCAACTGAAATATAGTTTTAAAAACTATCATTGGTGATGTACATTTGCTAAAATTTCAGTTAGTTATAATGACTGATGTAATAAGATGTTCCAATGAACTATATTTCCTAAGTAGCTGGGGTTTAAACCCTTTGTACAATGAAATCATCCAGGTCTTCTATTCCTCTGAAGATGTAGAAATATAGTTTCAAAAGGATGTTGCAATTATGGATCCTTATATTACATGTCCTCTCAATTCATTATTTCACAGAATAAAACTTATGCCAACCGCAATCTTTTAATCTATTTAATTACATAAACTGACCACAATGCCAACATAGTTAAAAAGAGATTTAAAAAAACAGTTTTTTTTTTTTTTCCTGGTGATTTGAAGTAGGACTAGAGAAATGAAATCTCTACTTAAAATTTGGGGAGTTATAAAGTGGAAAATATATACCTCTGATTAGTGCCAGGAATTATCAAAATAACATTTTATTATAAATATAAGAAACCATTAATGTATTTAACATCTACTAGTCATCCTGCCATCTAGGGGAGGGGGTGGGGAGTAAGAGGTGAAAAATTGGAACAAGAGGTCTGGCAATTGTTAATGCTGTAAAGTTACCCATGCATATATCCTGTAAATAAAAGGCTATTAAAAAAAAAAAAGAAAGAAAGAAACCAGAGGTAGTTCTGAACAACAATAAAGAAATCAAAGATACTTGTTAAAATGATGAGGTTTAAGAAGACCATAATAAAAGCATAAACCTAAAATTACCTCTGTATCTCTTAGACTGCAGAATCAATTGAAATTGAAAGGTGAATAAATTCTGTTCAATACTTGTCCTCAAATCACATCCACAGTTCTTGTAGGATAAAGGGGGAGGATTTGGAAGCACAAAGCTTCAGAATTTCAAAGAGGGAAAAAAAGCAATTAAGGTATTCACAAATAAGACACAAAAAATAAAATTCTTTATTGTATTTGTTACCTACCACCTTAAGATCTTTGATATTCAGGTAAACTTATTCCTGGCCAATCACTTACCTGATTATTGAGACCCACCTAATGATTTGAGATACTTTAAAAATTTGAGATTATCTGTGAATTTCTATGTATAGAAATAAGAATAGATATTAGACTCAGGAAATGTATGAATGTATCACATGGGGAATGACTAATGGGATCCATATTATAAAAGATTCCCTTCAGGAGTAGAAAATAATAATAATCCACACATGTCATTTTCAAAATTTGAAAAATGGTTTATGTATACCATCCCATTTGACCACAGCAACACTATAAGGTAAATGTTACCATTATCTCTATTTCATAGATAAGAAACATGAGAACAAGATGACATAGTAAAGATCTAAAACAGAATTTGAACTCAGATCTTCCTGATTCCAAGTACAACTGTCCATCCATTCTGTTACCCAGAGGTCCAAACAACAACAACAATAAAACACTTGCATTAAGAGTTTTCGAAAATCTTTTTGTAGCTGCATATAAAGAATTAATAGCTTTCTTTGAAGTAAATCATAATAGTTTATAACCCTTAGATGATCTATCAAAAGTTTCTAGCAATTCCCCATCCTCATACTTCCATCTTCTCATAACTTTGCAAACAACCATCTTAAGACAAAAGCCATTTCTTTCCTTCAAATATTCATATTTATTTCAGAATAATTAGAAGCATCTTAAATGGGCAATGTGCTCACCTTTAAATAACAGCCAATTCCCAAGTTTCATAAAAACAATTCCATCCTTAGACAATAGGTAAATTGTCCCTATCACCAATTATCCAGTAACAGATAAGTTGTTCCAAAAGCTGTTGCACATCCTAAAACTGAACTACCCATAAGACCAATCATGATTTCAGAACTATTGTCCATAAACTGATCCATATGTATTTTAACCTATCAAATCTGCTCAAACCTTCAAGATAAAATTGAAAAGTAAAACTTGAGTGACATTTTATAAAAAATAAAACTTTTTTTTTCCCCTAAGGAAGCAAGAGCAACTCAAGCTCAAATTAATTTCTATTGAAAATCCACTTTGTTCAAGATGCTTACTGAGAAAGAGCACTACAATGATGATACACCATAAAAAGGAATAGGTGATAAGATGTGAAGACATATTATAAACCCTAGGGAAAAAAAAAAAAAAAAAACATTTGGTGTAATCATATTCCAGCATCATCTTGGGGACTTAGCTGGGTATGCTGTGATACTAACTTCTCTTTTTAATAATGCAATGGTGACTCCTATCCTATGGTTATCTATTTGGATAGCATTTGCTGCTTAATATTAGAGAAGGAATAGAGAGATAAATAGCTTCTCTAGCTCTCACCTCATCTCCTAAAACCTGAGATACCATCTCTATTTGTATAACAGTTATTACCATATATAAAGTCTTTTAAAGAGATCTGGAAAGCTTTCTTCTTTTAAAAGAAATTTACACAGGTAACTCTTTAGAATGCAGCTCTCCTTATCAAGTTTTCTCTTTTGACTTCAA
The DNA here is from genome assembly GCF_902635505.1 of Sarcophilus harrisii. Lineage (NCBI taxonomy): Eukaryota > Metazoa > Chordata > Mammalia > Dasyuromorphia > Dasyuridae > Sarcophilus > Sarcophilus harrisii. Next base: position 42,449,686 of record NC_045430.1, read on the forward strand.
AGATAAGAGTATCTCAACTCTTCTTCATACTAGGTTGTAACTCAATATGACTATCAATCTAGATTAGTTGAGAACAGAATGATTATTTTTATACCACCAGAATGTCTGCCAAGTTCAATTAGTTTGAGTTGGATCCAACTTTGTAAACCCATTTGGGGTTTTCTTGGCAAAGATATTGAAGTGGTTTGCCATTTTTTCTCCAGCTTATTTTACAGATGAGGAAACTGAGGCAAACAGGTATAAGTAACTTTCTAAAGCTAACATAAATGATAAGTGCCTGAGATCAGGTTTGAATTCATAAAGATGAATCTTTTTATCTCCAGGTCCAGCACTCCATCTGTTGTACCAACTAGGTGTCCAGCACGATCATAGGATATAAGATAATAAAAAAGATCATAAATTTAAAGGTAGTTAAAATGGAGTCTTCTGCTTCACTTTACAGATAAAGAAATTGATACTCAGATAGGATAAATGTCTTGGCTTCTAAGACTGTAAGTAGCAGAGCCAAAATTTAAAGCTAGTTTCACTATATCCCACTGTCTGTAATCTGTAAGTATAATTTTGAATAGTTTGGACAATAACTCTGCAGGCATCATATTTAACAATTAATACACTAACTAACAGGAAAAACAAAATCAAGGAATTATTAATCATACTAGCCATAAACTACTTTTCTCAGTCTAACATAAACTTTAATTCAGAATAAAGTCAGGAAGGTCAGATACAAAAACTAAATTGCTGTGAGATCACATTAAATTTAGCATTCTATAGTTGTCTCATCTGGATTTTCTGGAACAATAACTTTCCAAACAACTGGTTCATTCACTGGTTTGATAGGAGAGGAGAGGTTTGGGGAAGGGATTATATATTATTATATCATAATTTTTTTTTCTTTTAAACAATTTCCATACTCAAATCACTTTTTAAACATTAATTAGTGCTCATGGCACCAGCCTGGTAAGTGGAAAAAATTATCTTTGATTATTATTTAGCATTTATAAAGCCCATTATATTTCCAAGCTACTTTACAATTATCAATTAATTATTCCTCATGGTTTTCTGTGTTCTGTGGAGCTCCAAGTACACTATAAACACTTGACATTAAATATGCATAATAAATATTGCCTCTGAGGTATACACTTATCTAGTATAAGGAAGCTGGTAAATAAGACAATAAATTCAGAAATCCTGACCAGCTGTGCCTAAATGATTCAAAACAGGCAGATGAAGAATTTATAGAGCCATTTCTATATTTCATAGAATCACAGAATTTCAGAGATGCAAGGGACATAAGTGGTCATCTAAACCTGGGTTTCTTAAACTTTTTCCATTAGCAACCCCTTTTGGCAGGAGAAATTTTATATGACTTTGTGCATATAGTTACATAAAATAAGTATACAAATAGAACATTTACTGATAATAATTCATTATTTCATGACCCCTAGATTCAGTTACAAGATCTCAAACCACATAAATAGCTGGGATCTATCTAACTCATATAATGCAAAAGAATGCTTACTATGCAAAGAGATATGTTTATTTACATAACATTTACATATATATTTGAAAAATTTTAGTGAGGAATAGTCCACTAATTTCCAAAACTATTTATCCTACTTAGAGATAACTTTGATCTTTGGGAAGTTTTAGTTTATTTTTCCTTTTCTTTCTCATAAGAAGCCATAATTTGCCTCTTGGCCTTCTAGTGTCAAACAAAATAAGCTTAATTCCTCTTCCATGCCATAGTCCATCAGATCTTAAAGACATACCCCTAACCTCCTTGGATCTTCTTTTCTTCAGATTATATATCTCTTTTATTCAACAAAGAAAAGATCTAATTCAGTTCCAGTTGATCAATGAAGGACAGAAGCAACTACACCCAAAGAAAGAACCCAGTGAAAATGAGTGTAAACCGTTTGCATTTTTGTTTTTCTTCCCAGGTTATCTTTACCTTTTGAATCCAGTTCTCCCTGTACAACAAGAGAACTGTACAGTTATGCACATATATATTGTATCTAGGATATGCTATAACATATTTAACATGTATAAGACTACTTGCCATCTAGGGGTGGGGGGTGGAGGGAGGGAAGGGAAAAGTCGGAACAGAAGTGAGTGCAAGGGCTAATGTTGTAAAAAAAAAAAAATTACCCAGGCATATGTTCTGTCAATAAAAAGTTACAATTTAAAAAAGAAAGAAAGAAAGAAAGAAAGAAAGAAAGAAAGAAAGAAAGAAAGAAAGAAAGAAAGAAAGAAAGAAAGAAAGGGAAATAAAAGCAAAAAAAAAATTATATATCCCTTCAATCAATACTCATGTGGCACATATTTAAATCATTTCACATTTTGGTTGTTACTCTAGCAATATCAACCAGATTACCACTTTCCTAGGATATACCCAATAGATGGGATTGTTGTTTTTCAGTCATATCCAACTTTTCATGACCCCATTTTGGGGTTTTCTTGATAATGATACTGGTTTGCCATTTCCTTCTCTAACGCATTTTACAGATTAGGTTAAGTGACTTGCCTAAATTCATAGAACTAGCAAGAGTCCAAGGCCAGATTCAAACTCAGAAAGATTAGAAACCATGATTCTGAGTTCAGAACTCTATCCCAAAGTTTCTTAAACTATGGGTTACAACAACAAATGGGGTCACATAACTAAATATAGGGGTCATGAAATTATGATTCACTATCAGCAAATGTTTGATTTGGATACCTATTTTATTTACCTATATACCCAGGGTCATATAAAATTTCTCAGGCAAAAAGGGACTGCTAGTGGAAAAAGTTTAAGAAGCCTTGTTTTATCCAATGTGCTATCTAGTTCTCTAGTTGCACTAAAAAACATTACTCCCAGAATAAGTAGTGTGAGTTAATAGCACAAACTAGACTAATCCAATTTGCTTAATTGACTTCAATAACAGAGGCACTATCATACATAAATCAACCTAAAATTTGATTGATATGGAAAACTCCCGATTCCTCAATCCTGACTACTAATTCAGATTAGCACCTCATTTTATAGTATTAGAATTCTGTAAGAAGTACTGAGAGTTAAAGTGTCTTGTGTACCAGTCATGCAGCCAGCACTTCTCAGAGACAGAATTTAAATTCAGTCCTTCAAGTTTTTGAAGCTGGCTCTACAATAATTAAGGCCTCCTGTCTGTTAACATAGTTAAATATGTTAAGGTAAAATCCATAAGAAACTGAGAAGTCCACTTAATCCTTTCAAAAGAGATTATTTTGTCTCCTTCCCTTAATTTCCAAAGAAGGAAAATTCATGACTTCCTTTGCCTGGTTTCTTAAGCTTTTTGTGCTTATCATGGATATTCCTGGCAGACTAATAATATCTAGGAATCACTTCTCAGAATAATGATTTTAAATATATAAAACAACTCGAATTACAAAGGGAAACCTATTACATTGAAAAACAATTATTAAAATAATTCTAAAATAAATAACATTTAAAATTTAAGAAAACAACACAGATTCCAGTTAACAATCTTTGATAAATATTTCAGTGTCTCCTTCCTCTTAAGCTGAATCTACTTTAAAAAGAAGTAAATAACAATAACAAAAATACAAAATTTTCAATTTTAACCATTTTTAAACAACTTGCAAGCTGGTGTAATTAAAGACACTATTTTTAAAAACTGAATACAGAACTTTGACACACTTAAAAAAAAAATCCTTTTATCTCCATTCCAACACTTCCACCTTGTTACAAATTTGGTCATTGTATTTAAAAATAAATCTAGTAATATAATCACAAAATTTTGGATCTTGAAGAGATCACAGATAACTTTAGCCAACACTTTTCCTTTAATCATAAAGATACTGAAGCCTGTCAGGTTAAATGCCTGGCTCACTTGGATAGTTTATAGCTGAGCTTTGATTACAAACAAAACCTCTCTTTCTCTGTCTCTGTTGCTGTATGTCTGTCTGTCTCTCTCTGTCTCTCTGTCTCTTTCTCTTTCACTCTCCCTTTGCTCCTATAGGAAATTAAACAATTTACTTAGCTTCTCTGAGACATATATAATAGGGATAATAATATCTATCTTAATTTCATGAATCTAGAGCCCCATAGCAAGAAACTTTTGAATTCCTTTAGATTATTTGGAATATTTTAAACAGTATTGTAGAATTGACTTTGAAAGGCATAAGTATGATATATCATTTCCTTGCCTTCCATTCCTTAATGCTGCTGTGTTTGTCCCTAATTAAAGCACTAAAAGTAGGGTTCGATTTATTGTAGAATTAAGGGGGAAGTGAACTAAAAGTGTGTATATACCATCTACTGCTCTCTAATACGGCTCAACAAGAATTATATCAGAGGTCTAATTAGGATAATTAGCAATTACTCTTAGGAAAGTAATCCCCAACAATCATTCCCATTCCTGTCTAAAAAGCCACCTTGATATGAGATTCATTTGAGCATTAGGTTTGTTTGTTTTTATTTGTTTGTTTGTTTGTTTGTTTGTTTTTCCAGTTCATTAAGTTGAATACAGAAACCCACAGCACTCCCCTAGTATTACACCAAATGAGTGACCATCCATGACTTGACTCAAGATCTCTATTGATAAGTAACATGCTTTCTCTAAAGTTAACTGATTCCACTGCTGGCCAATCTCTATTTAGGAAGTTTTTCATGACATCAAGCAAAGATTGATGTGACTAGGGGTACAGTGGATAGAGCAGCAGGTATGGAGTCCAGAAGATTCATTTTCATGAGTTCAAATTCAGTCTCAGACACTACTTACTGTGTGACCCTGGACAATTCACTTTATGCTATCTCATTTTGCTCAGAAGGAAAGGGTAAACTAGTATTTTTGCCAAGAAAACCCCAAATAGAGTCATGAAGACGGAGATGTGACTGAAATGACTGCATAACAACAAAAAAAGTCCACTTCATTCAATCTGTGCCTGCCCCTACTAAAAATTGATTTCCTCTCCAACATGCAGGGTGAGCCTAAGTATTTGAATGCTATGACATCTAAGGGTCATAGATTTAAAAGTAAAAGGGATCTTGGAGGTCATCTCATAGAATGTCCTTAATTTAAAAATAAGCTAAGATACAGATATAATTCCAATCACAGAGATTAGCGGTACAATGTCCCTACAATCTTCTGCAAATTTGTGCCAAAATCCACATAAAAATTTTTGACCATCCTTCATACCAGAGAAGTTTGAATTTTTTTCTTTTTCTTTTATGAAATGTTTACAATCCATGACTATAAAATTTGGGTTGATATTACACAATACCATACACATATTTTATGCATTTCTGAATTTCTAAATTTTTTTGTGTCATCTGTTGGCCTTCACTTGTTTTCTGTGGCTTCTATAAAACTCCTCAAAAAATCCCATTTAATTTCTTATGCATACCCACAATACATTGAAACCACAATAGGGAAAGTCATAATGTGGAAGGGATAGCTGAACTAGGTGACAGAGCAGGAATTTAAACCCTTCCATAGGTATTGTGATTCTAATTCCAGCATACTTTATCATACTCCATTTTGCTTTTTAGTCCATTCTAGCTGATCCTATTAAGTTAAATAGATTTGAAGTCTATTTTTTCATATATTTGAAATGTAGTATCAACCTAGTGAAGGACAGTATCTATCATCTGAGGACCAATCCAAATAAGTTTGAGAAGTTCATCACTACGGGAACTTAATTTCTTCTTGGCTACAATAATTCTCAAGTCATTCTAGAAGTAGATTAGAAGGTGTTCCTATAATTCAAAACTCAGGCATTCTTGAAGTACTAAAGAAGGATGTCATGTGAAATAGTGGGACATGGGGCTGACCATCTTGTCTTTTCTTTTTTCATTTTATTTGCTGTCTTCCTATGATTGGAAATAAATTAAAATCATTTGAAAAGGGGGAAGAAATTAGATACTGCTATTTATTTACAATCACAAATCTTTTACTTCTCCTCAAAAATGGCTGACAATATGAAAAAGAGATAGAAACATAGTGAGAGAAATTTAGACAGAAAGAGGTAAAGAGATGGAGAAATCAGAGATAAAGAAAGAATGAGGGACAGAAACAATCCTTTTTGGTTTTGTAGCTCTAATATCTGATCCATAGTTGTTTGGGAAGAAGAAATAGAGAATGTATTAGAATGGCAAGGTTTGAGAGGGAAGAATTGGAATAAATTTTTATCAAATGACTACTATGTGCTAGGCACTATTTTAAGTCCTTTATAAATACCTTTTCACACACACACACACACACACACACACACACACAAATACAAACACACACTCACTCATTCACTCACACATACACATGTCATGGCAGAAGAAATTTTGATACCACCAGAGAACTGAAGAATCCTCAAATCTTTCATTAAGAAAATACTGGTAATGTAGGAGGAGATGAATAAATGTTTAGTTGAAATGAACTGCAGAAAAAAATTTAACAGTACCACCATGACCATTACCAGCAACAACATGATGATCTTTAAACAAATGGTCAAACCTTAAAATGTTCCAAAATATTTATACTATTCTATGATAGATGCTTGGAGTAGGGCTGACACCTAGTGGCTTTAATATTTGTGAGCCCTCCATGTAGCTAATCAATTTTCTCTTATTTTATAGAACTAATCTAACAGTTCCTAGTTTTTGGTTTTGTTTTGTTTTGTTTTGTTTTCCAGCAGAATCTCGTTTTATTTCATTTCTGATTTTTTAAATCATTATTTTTATAATTTTTTGAGGTAAAACTTCATGTGAAACTAAATTAATTTCTTATGCAGAACCACAAAATTTGACCTACAAAAAAATGACAAAATTTGTCAATAAATCCAACAAACTAAAGATTGTTTTAGGTATGGCTCTGAATCTGATGATTCCAAAAAACAACAGCAACAAGCACAACCATATCTACCTTCCAAAAGTTTAATTTATTAAACAAAGAGAATGTTTGCATGAGAAAATAAAGGCAAAGGGAAGGGGAGGTCAAGGAAAGGGAAAAGAGAAAAAGAAGATGAAGGAGAAATGGGAAAGACTGGACCACAAGCCAGCTTGGATTCATTAAGACCAAGGTCACACCAAACCAGCCTCACTTAATTTTTTGAATCACAGACATACAGTAAAATGATATTCTGAATTTCAGCAAAACATTTATTAAAGTCCTTCAGCACCCTGTGTAGATACTTATCAACTAATTTGATTTTGAATTTGAATATCATTAATTAAGGAATCAATAATAGCTTAGAGTGAGGTCCATAGTAGTATGTTACAGAAATCAATCTTTGATTGGGAAACATTTTTTATCAGTAACTTGGATGAATACATAAATGGTAAGCTTATCAAATTTAAATATAAGGTGATACTGGGAATAGGAATCAAACATTGCATTAAATAAAAAAAAGGTTCGAAAATATTTTGATGAGTTGGAATTATGAACTGACTCCAACATAATATAAGAATATATATCATCTAGGAAACTATAATGACAACAGTATAATAAGAATTAATGTGATATACTGCATTTAGGCTAAAAAATTCAGTCACAAACACCACCTCATTTGAGCTTTGTCACCCTTTAAGGTATCATAAGAATCAAAAGTGAAATTCAAGCCCAAACAGAGCCACTTTGCTTCAAATCTAGTACTCTATCCACTGACATTTTCTTTTGAAGCACAATTTACTCAACTAAACCCAGTGGAAAACCCTTGAGTTCATCAAATGGGTCATTTATTCTACTACTGAGAGTACCATCCTTTATGTGAAGAGTGGGTGGATAAGAATGAATGTGACAAAAATCACTGTTTTTTTTTAAGTTTTGAGAAATATAAATAATATATGCAACCAAGACCCAAATCTTGATATTCTCCATCTTTCACCTCAATCCCATGTTTGTCCTTATTGTCCTGTTATGAAAATTCCTTTATCTTTTTTTCTCCTTCAAAGTATATTTTATTGTCCACTTTAATTTTATAAATCTTGTAAACTAGCATTAGAGAAAATAGAACACCCAAAGTGATTTGATGTTCTTATGTAAGAAGACTTGGGGGTATATGATAAACATCTTCAAGCAATTAGACGATTGTCCCATGGAAGAGGTGGGGTGCATAGGATGTTCAGAAAGCACAGTTTGTTTGGGAACTTGCTGAGCTCTCTTCAGGGATACTCATCCACATCGATTTCTTACCCAATTCTCACTCTTGGCTCTAAGAAGTTGTAGCATCCTCAGCAGCCACACTTTGGCAATTGATAATTCTCAAACTTCTTGGCAAGTAGGGGAATGTCTACTCCAACTATGTGAAGACTTCTCTTGGTGAAATAGGTAGATGAGACTTTTTCCTTGCTACTGGATTTTGATGACTCTAGAAGACAGAATGAGGCTGAGAACTTTGTGCTCTGCCTCATTTAAATCCAATCTATGTGCAAGTCAAGACATCTCCCATGATATCATTGTTCCTCTTTGAAAATGACAACATGGAAGGAGTATTAATTTGTCTTTCTGTTACCTAGAAGGTAGAAGTAATTGGTAATGAGCAAAATTTACAAAATAGTTAATTTAGTCTTGATTTAAGGAAAGAAAAAAATTTTAATAATTAGAGCTAAAGCTTTAATTTGTTTAAACTTGACAAATTCCTTTCAGGGAGCTGGGAGAATTGGGGTCAGGTCAATGTAGTGACACAAAGAACTGATCATATTGCTTGCTGTCTTGGGGAGGGGAGCCCTCAGGAAGGGAAGGAGAAAAATTTAGAAAACAAAGTTTTACAAAAATGAAAGTTGAAAACTATCTTTACATGTATTTGAAAAAAAATACTATTAAAAAAGGAAAAATATACAGAGAGCTAGTCAAATAAAGATAGCATGGTGGGCAATAAAAAGGATGGGTTTTGAGTCTCAAAAAGACAGCGAACAATCACGTACATGGGCTAAAGGAAATAGCACAAAGTTCAATATTTCCCCATGTTGGTGCCCTGATTTTGATGCTAACTGGTTCTGTCCTTACTATAGCTATAATTGAAACTATACAAAAACATTAAAGATGAAGCTTCTACCTTACTGCAGGTATTAAAATAAAAGATAACTACACACCTCTCAGATTGGCTAGAATGACAGGGAAAGATAATGAGTAATGTTGGAAGGGATGTGGGAAAACTGGGACACTGATACATTGTTAGTGGAATTGTGAATACATCCAGCCATTCTAGAGAGCAATTTGGAACTATGCTCAAAAAGTTATCAAACTGTGCATACCTTTTGATCCAGCACTGTTTTTGCTGGGATTATATCCCAAAGAGATCTTAAAGGAGGGAAAAAGACCCACATGTGAAAAAATGTTTGCCCTTTATGTAGTGGCAAGAAACTACATGCCCATCAATTGGAGAATGGTTGAATAAATTATGGTATATGAATGCTGTGGAATATAATTGTTCTGTAAGAAACAATCAAGAGGATGATTTCAGAGAGGCTTATAGAGACTTACATGAACTGATACTGAGTGAAATGAGCAGAACCAGGAGATCATTTTTCATGGTAACAGCAAGATTATACGATGATAAATTCTGATGGACGTGGCTCATTTCACCAGTGAGATGATTCAGACCAGTTCCAATGATGTGATGAAGAGAGACATCTGCATCCAGAGAGAGGATTGTTGGAACTGAGTGTGGATCACAACGTAACATTTTCACTCTTTTTGTTGTTGTTTGCTTGCATTTTATTTTCTTTCTCATTTTTTTCTTTTAAATATGATTTTTCTTGTGCAGCAAGATAATTGTATAAATATATATGCATATATTGGATTTAGCATATTCTTTTAACATGTTTAACATATATTGGGGTGTTTGCCATCTAGGGGAGGGGTTGAGGGAAAGGGAGGAAAATTTGGAACACAAGGTTTTACAAGAGTCAATGTTGAAAAATTATTCATGTATATGTTTTGAAAACAAAAAGCTTTAAATTAAAAAATAAGATTAAAATAAAGGATAGATGATAACTTGTTAGGTGTGTTATAGAGAGATTTCATATATTATGACAGTTAGGCCTAGATCACCTTTAAGATTTCATGCTTCCATGATTCTGGATCCATTCCTGTGTTAAAGCTCTGAGACTGAACGATTAATTACATCTATTTTGGGAGCCAAAGAAAAATTTATTAAGTTGCTGCATGTGACTGGCATCATAAGCTCTCATTGAAATTATATTCTATACATCCCTTAATCTTTGCTAATAAGGTTACTATATATGTGAATATCAATAAAGTTGAATTTTATCAGGGTCGATTTAATTTTAGGAGTCTTTCTTCATTGATGTTTATGGATGCAGTCTCAGAAATATTCAAGCAAAAATAATAATAATATTATGAACCTAGATCTAGAGATGTAAGGAATCTTAGCTATCATAGACACTAACCCCTTCATTTTAAAATAGAGAAAGCCAAGATATAATTAAGTGCTTTACTTCACTCAGGAAATGTCACAGTTATAATATGAACTCAGATCTTCTGACTTCATAGTCAATACTATTTCCATTGTTTCCACAAAAGAAAGAGTTAATCTAAAGATACAGGCAAAAGCCTCCAAGTATCATCCAAAGAGGATGATCCATCCACTGGAAAAGCAGGATCAAGTAGGTTTTTGCTCTCCCAAGGAGAGAAGAATTTTCTCTTATGCTGATTGCATCCAAGAAATTTTCTTGTCTAGATAATTCATTTGTCAGTGATACTTAGTATTGTTGGTATCTGGTATAAACAATTTAAAATGTGCTTAAAGGAATATCTATTTTCAAAAACAGATGTATGAATTTAGATGAGGGAAAATCATCTCAGAAACAGATCCTCACACATAAAGCAACAAAAGAGAAGAGTCCCTGAAATAATACCCACTAAAGGAAGACATCTTTGGATAACATAAATTGAAAATAAAATAAAGTGAAGCTCAAAAAGAATTTATTTGTGTTATGGGCACTGGAAAAAGAAAAAAAATGACATCTAGTAATATTTTATCCAAACATTTTTAGTGTTATTCTTTTATTTTAAGTAATTTACATTTTCTCCTTCTGTAATGGGCTGAGGTTTGAGCTGATGCACTGAGGTCCCAAGTACATGAGGCTAGATAGTAATTGGGCTATACTCTATTAATATACATGATTGGATTAAGAATGGTCCCTGCCCACTCTCCTTGCAAGTCCTGATGTTTGTATAGGAAATGACGATTTTGGTGGGTGGAGGCAGAGAGGAAGAAGACAAGCTGGGAGAGATTGGGCTGGGTCTCGAGACTCTGAGCTGCTGGTTGTGTGGCTGCTGGTCCAGCTAGCTTCTTGACTCAGCTGCACACATTGCTATCGCTCGATTCTCTTCCACCTCCGATCCTTCTTCACTGAGAATAAAGACTGACGATTTTCCCTAACCTGAATTCCTGTCTCGTGCTGATCTTAAAATATACGATCTTAACATTTGGCGCCCAACGGTGGAACCAAGGACTGAAGAAGTCTCCGTGACCAGGAACTTGGGTGAGTATTGTTAATAGACAAATAAGGAACTTATTTTCTTAAAAACTAAACCAGTAATTTTTTTTTTGGCTAAAATGGGACAAAGGCTAGCTAAAGACTATCCATCCCCGCTCCCAACCCCACCCAAGAGTGGTGCTATGGAAAGCATGATTAAGCTGACAGAAATACATGGGTTACTTATAACTTGGGAACAGATAGCGAGATTTGTGGGTATATTAAACTGCATCTCCCCTTGGATCGTAAAGGAGGAGCAGATCTCTCCAGATAACTGGTCCCGGTTGGACAAGAGATGTTCATACATTTCAGAGAATATGGTCCTCATTCAATTCCTCATGGAGGCATTTTATTTATACAATGTATTTCAGTTAGCACTAAGAATCCCTTAGAAGAAAGAAAAGCCTTGATTCCTTCCACTCCTCCTCAAATTAGCCATGATATTAAGGAGGAAGACAATGAAGAGATTAATGACCATATCCCCACAGGGCATGGAGACTTAAGTGAGCAAGGGTGTGATGACCCTCCCCTCAGTCAGTCTTATCACCTTTCCCCTCAGGAGGCAGCTTCAGCCCCACCCCAGGAGCAAGTGATTGACTCTCCTCCACCAACTCCACCCTCGGGGATGGAGGGAGGAGGGCAGTGGGGAGGGCAGTGAGGGGACCAACCTTGAGCAGGCTTCAAGAGGGCTTAGAAGGCCAAAGAAAAGGGTGTGGACATCCGGGAGCTACAAACCACTTATGTTTCCTATAATTTCCCAGTCTAATGCCCTCAGGTCAACAAAGTCGAAGATACGCTCCTTTTAATGTAGAAATCATTAAAGATCTTAAAAGGCCTGCACTAATTATGGGGCTACATCAGCTTATGTTAAGATGCTGTTACAGAATTTGGCTTTCGAAGTCTTGACTCCTGATGACTGGAAATCTATAGCAAGGGTATGCCTAGAACCTGGACAAAATTACATGTGGCTTTCTGAATATAGTGAGCTCTGTAGGATACAAGCCCAACAAAATAGTCAAAATGCTGTTCATGCTTGATCACCTATGACCTACTACAAGGTATAGGTCCATATGCAGACGTCACAGCACAGGTTAATTATTCAGTAGCAGCATATGAGCAAATTGCTGCTAATGCTATCAAAGCGTGGATTCTGATTCACAATAAAATGATAAAGGTGAGGCCTTCACAAAAATAATGCAAGGGCCAGATGAGCCCTTTGCTGACTTTGTGGGACGTTTGCAGACTGCTATCACAAGAACTAATGGGGAAAATCCAACAACAGATGTTTTAATAAGGCAACTTGCTAAGGAAAATGCTAATGAGGTGTGCAGAAGGATTATACTAGGACTGCCCAAGGATGCTCCTTTAGAGGAGTTCATAAGACGCTGTGCCACAGTGAAGGCCAAAATGCCTTTATAGCCAGACTATGATGCAGACTTCCCAAGATCCCAACATGGTAGACAGGGTCCCTTCCAGCAAGGGACTTCTAGAGAGACACGTCAATGCTTTCAGTGTGGTAAAGTAGGGCATCTGAAAGCTCAATGTTGGTATAGAGGCAGAGTGAGAAAGCAGGGTGGGAGAACAAGACCCAGTATCCCATGTCCAAATGCAACAGAGGCTTCCATTGGGCCTCAGAATGTAGACAGGTTCAGGGAATGGGATGAGGGGCCCAGCCCCAGGGCCCCAGGCAAAACACTTGGGGCATGATGGCAGCCAATGGTGCACCCAGAGGGTGCCTAGACGGCCAATACCCCAATATGACCAATCAGCCAGGAAGCCATATGATGGCAGAAAGGGATTACACAATCAATCAGCCAGGAAGCAACCTGATGGAAGAAAGGGATTACAATTAGGGAGAATAGAGTTGTATGCAGCTGAGACAACTGAGATACCCCCTGGAGAGGTGAAATCTGTTCCCTCCAGCCTATGGATCCCTTGCCTCCAGGCACAGTAGGCTTGACCATTTTACCTCCTGAGAGTACGTACAAAACAGTGTCCATCCACATACTGATGTGGGAAACTGGGGAATGTAGATATATCCCAGTCACCAATAAGGCAGACAATGTGTGACTTATCACCCAGGAGAAATAGTAGCATCAGGTTTACTCATCACAGAATCCTAATAAGCAGCCTGGTGATAGTCACCCAGATTCTGATTCCAGATCACAAAATCCAGCAGTTTACTGGACAGCAGTGTAAAACTGACCGACCTATGCTCACAATCTATATAAATGGCCTTCCATTGGAAGGATTGGTAGATACTGGTGCAGATCGGACGGTCATTAGAGGTGCCAGCTGGCCCAGTCACTGGCCAAAGATTAAAGCAGACACCTACATGTCTGGTGTAGGAGGATCAATAGCAGCTGAAGTTAGTGCTGCCCCTATGAGATGGACTTTGAAGACAAAACAGGAGTTTCTACCCTTTTATAGTTGAAAAATCCCCATCAATCTGTGGGGAAGAGACGTTTTACAGCAATTAGGATTAAAAATGAGTACTTCGGTTTTTTTAAGCAGGGCTGCTGTTGAAGGCCTGCCAACACTTTCACCTGTTCCCATCCAATGGAAAACTGATACACCAGTGTGGATAGAGCAGTGGCCCTTAAGTAAAGATAAAATTCAGGCCTTATTAGATATAGTACAGGAACAGCTTGACCAAGGACACTTAAACCTTCTTAAGTCCTTGAATTCCCAGTGTTTGTTGTGAAAAGAAATCTGGAAAATGGAGGATGTTAACGGATTTAAGAAAAGTGAATGAACAGATGGAAACTATGGGAACTCTTCAGCCTGACTTCCATCTCCTACTCAGTTGCCTAGAGAATGGCCTCTTTGGGTCATAGATATTAAGGATTGTTTCTATTCTATCCCTCTGGATAAGGAGGATATGAAAAGATTTGCCTTTTCAGTGCCCAGCGTTAACTTAGCTGAGCCTTATAAAAGATATGAATGGACAGTTTTGCCACAGGGAATGAAAACAGCCCTACTATGTGTCAAATTGTTGTGCTGCTCTTGGTCCAGTAAGAAAAGCATTCCTAAAAGTTATGCTATTACATTACATGGATGACATTTTGGATGTGCACCTGAGGAACAAATGTTAGAGGCATGTCTACAAAAGACCATAGAAACACTAAGAATTACAAATTATACATAGCACCAGAAAAATTCAAAGACATGCTCCTTTTCAATATTTAGGATATGAAGTATACCCTAAGGTGCTTACTCGTTCAAAAACTCTCCTTAAGAACAGAAAAGCTAAACACATTGAATGATTTTCAGAAATTGATAGGAGATATCCAATGGATGCGACCAGTGTTAGGCTTGACTACCTATCAGTTACAACTCGTTATATGACATTTTAAGGGAGACAGTGCTTTAAATTCACCACGCCAGCTTACAAAAGAAGCTCAAGAGGCTTTGAGAGAAGTTGAACTGGCTTTATCCAATGTGGTTGAAAGAGTCACCAAAAACCCTTGGAGATATCAGTTTTGCCACACAAGAGGCACCCACAGCAGTCCTTCATCAAGGACACAGTGTGATAGAGTGGGGAACCTCCCAGCACAACCAGATCAAAACCTTACACCTACCCAGTGCTTGTGGTAGAATTTTATTAAAGGCCACTAAGCGAGCAGTACAATTATCTGGGACAAGACCTGATAAGATATACACCTTATATACCAATACACAAATTAATGTGTGTTGTGAGACCATCCCAGAGTGGCAAATTTTATTAGCATGGCTCCAAATTTTTACATGGGTCTCCATTAAAGATAACTAGACTATTACATAATTGGCGATGGACTCTTGAAGAAAAAGTTTCTAAAGTTCCTCTTCAAGGACCAACAATCTTCACGGATGCATCCAAACATAATATTTGTGCTGTGTATCTCATGATCTAACTATAAAGAGAGTAGTCAGAACTCCTTTTCAGTCCACTCAGCAGAATGAATTTGCCATCATTCTAGCTCTTACTTATTATCCAGGAGACATAAATATAATATCTGATTCGGCCTATTCAGTAGGTGTGGTACAAAGAATTGCCACAGCCCAAATAAAATTTGCAGCCTCTAATATATATCAGCTCTTTAAGAAACTTCAAGAGCAAGTGAGAAAGCATCCAGGTAAGATCTATATATTACATGTCCATTCTCATAGTGGACTTCCAGGTCCCATATTTGATGGCAATTCAAAGGCAGATAGCCTTCTAACTATGTTGGTCAATACCCCTTTGTTCCAAGAAGCTCAGGCATCTCATTCTAAATATCATCAGGCTGCTCGAGCTTTACGTTTACAATTTGGAATAACAAAAGAGGAAGCTAGGAGCATAGTAAAAGCCTGTACGGCTTGCCTTCCTTTCCACGCTCCTACACTGCCAAGCCTTCCTTTCCACGCTCCTACACTGCCCCCAGGGAAAAACCCTCGTGGTTTGAGACCCAATGAAATCTGGCAAATGGATGTGACCCATTATAAATCTTTTGGTCGTCTGTCTTTCATCCATGTTGTGGTAGACACCTTTACAGGATTCACTTTTGCAATGCCAGCAGCAAAAGAGACAGCCTGAGTGGTCACTGAATTCTTCATACAAGCATTTGCCATTATGGTGTGCCACAAGCAATAAAAACAGACAATGGTCCTGCTTATACTTGAAACATTTTGACACTTTGTGCACAGTATAAGATTTTACACACCACGGGCATACCTTTTAATCCTCAAGGACAGGCAATAGTGGAGAGGAGAAACAGAGATATTAAGACACCCTCCAAAAACAAAAGAAAGGGGAGCCACAGGTAACCCTAGAGAACTTCTAAATCTAGCTCTTTATACTATTAACTTCTTGATTTTTGACAAAGATGCACTGGCTCCAGCTGACAGGTTTTATAACCCACCAGAAGGTCAGTGTCCAGTGCGAGCAGCTCCACTATCTTTAGATAATCGCCAGGTGATGTGGAGAGACCCAGAAAGTGGTGAATGGAAAGGACCAGATAGGCTAACTGCTTTGGGGAGAGGGTTTGCTTGTATCTCTACAGGTGGAGAAGGAATCAGATGGGTGCCAACGAGCCATATTCGCCTTGTCCATCGCAGAGAGACGGAGCAGACCTTTGAAACAAAGGAGAAGACCCAAGAAATATCGGGTGGTGCTGTTGCTGATTGTGCTCACCATTGAAAGAGCGTGGCAGTTATGGCATTTGACTCATGGACATCAAAGATTGTCGGACTTCAAAACCCTCAGGAATCATTGGATTCTCTGAGCCATAGGACTCGAAAACCCTCAGGAATCATTGGATTCTCTGAGCCATAAGACTCAAAACTCTCAGGAATCATTGATTCTCTGAGCCATAGGATTTGAAAACCTCAGGAATCATTGGATTCTCTGAGACATAGGATTTGAAAACCCTCAGGAATCATTGGATTCTCTGAGCTCATAGGATTTGAAAACCCTCAGGAATCATTGGATTCTCTGAGCCATAGGATTGAAAACCCTCAGGAATCATTGGATTCTCTGAGACATAGGATCTTGAAAACTCTCAGGAATCATTGGATTCTCTGAGACATAGGATTCTTGAAAACCTCAGGAATCATTGATTCTCTGAGAAATGATAAGACTGTTACAACACTTCAAAATCTGCTGGAATCATTGGATTCCTAACACATAAAAAAGACTTTTTCAGGACTTCAAAACTCAGGGGATCATTGGATTCCCTGACATGTGAAACAATGGACAATAGATTGGTTTTGGACTATCTCTTGGCTGCTGAAGAAGGTGTATGTGTGACTGTTGTTTACATACCCACCTTCTAGGACTTCTGGTGATCTTTTCCAACACCATGTTGATTTATATTGTTTGCTATTCCGCTACTTGTGTGTACAATTCATGTTTGTTACACCACATCGAGCCTGCACTGACTGAGGGGAGGGTCATCCCTAATAGCCTCTGCGTTATTGCTATGTGCTTGTGTAATACCTCCCATGCTGATGGGTTTGTGCATATAAGACCCTTCAGCCCAGAAACCCGCTAGCAACCCCCATTTCCCTTTGGTGCTTTTCATCTCCTTCCTGAGATGTCAGGTAGGGCGTGATCATCTCCTTTTAGTGCTTTCACCGCCTTTTCTGAGAAGTCAGGAGGCTGTGATCACCTCCCTTGGGGCTCTGACCTCCTGAGGAGTCAGGGATGGCATGACCACCGGTGTTCTAAAATAAAAGAAAGCGGGAAATGTAATGGGCTGAGGTTTGAGCTGATGCACTGAGGTCCCAAGTACATGAGGCTAGATAGTAATTGGGCTATACTCTATTAATATACATGATTGGATTAAGAATGGTCCCTGCCCACTCTCCTTGCAAGTCCTGATGTGTTGTATAGGAAATGACGATTTTGGTGGGTGGAGGCAGAGAGGGAAGAAGACAAGCTGGGAGAGATTGGGCTGGGTTCGAGACTCTGAGCTGCTGGTTGTGTGGCTGCTGGTCCAGCTAGCTTCTTGACTCAGCTGCACACATTGCTATCGCCGATTCTCTTCCACCTCCGATCCTTCTTCACTGAGAATAAAGACTGACAATTTTCCCCTAACCTGAATTCCTGTCTCGTGCTGATCTTAAAATATACGATCTTAACATCCTTCCCCAACCCCTCCCTTGTAAAGAAGAAAAATGTAATAATAAGAGGAAGGAAAAAAATCAACAGAGCTAACTAAAATATGGAAGGAAGGAGAGGAGGGAGAAAGGAAGGAAAGGAAAGAAATAAGAAGGGAGAGAGGGGGGAAGGGAAGGAGGGAGAGAAATGAAAAGAGACATAGAGACAGAGACAGAGACAGAAATACAGCAGACAGAAACAGACAAAAGAGAGAAAAAGGTCTGTTTCATGCAGTGTTACACATCATGGTTTCCTCTCCATGCAAAGAAGTGGCTACAGATGTCTTCCCATATTTCTTTCTTATCTGATTTCAGGTGTTTTTCTAGGATAATTGACATAATTTTTTTTTCAATTGAGTCATTCTCTTATTCTAGTAACACTGAATTTGTTTATACAAAATTTCTTATTTTCATGGAATCAAAACTATTCTTTCTTCTCTGTTCCTCCTGTGGCTAAAATCTAACCTTCTACTGTAACTCTGAATATTATATAATCAACCTATGTTGAGTGTTTTTTAAATGGAATAAATTTTAATATCTAGGTCATGTATCTATTTTGAATTTGCTTTTAGTATATGGTGTAATAGATTTATCTAAATCTAATTTCTGCCATAGTTGTTTCTAACTTCTTGACATATTGGAGTGAATTTATTATTTTTATTAACCTGTTTTAAAGAGGGAAATATAAATGTTACCAACACTTTATAAATTTCAGTGTCTAGAAAAGAAGTTTATTTGCCCAAAGCTAGTTATTGTTCTAGTTATTCTATTTCCTCAGTTTACCAAAGTTATTTGCTCCCAAGGATCTCAATACATGTGAGCCTCTCATCTTTGTCTCTTATAATCCCTATGGTTCTCAAACTTTAGCTTACATTAAACTTCTTACATGAGTACTATCATGATCACCTCTACTAATAACTATTTAAAACTCCTCTCCACATTATCCTTTATTTATTTTGAATATACTTTTGTACAAATTATAATTAACTATTTCCTTCACACTTTATTCTTAGCCCCCTTGAGAGGAGATTTTGTTTATTTGTTTTTATATTTATTTTATTTTATTATTTATGTGACCCCACATATAACATGGTGTCTGATATATATTAAGGGCTAAATAAATGTTGTTGATTGGTAAAGGACATATACAAAGCTAATATTGCTAGTAAATGAAACAAAGTTTTAAGTAGCTAAAGACTATCCCATCTAGAATGAATAAATATGCATGTATGTATTTATATTTATATATGTATTTATAATTTATAATATGTATTATATATTACATGTGGGGTATTGTGTGTATATATAGACTCAAATACATTTAAAATATTATATATGTTTATACACACACACATACACATACACTCACACAAAGTCTACTGCAGATTTCAAATCCATGTCTTCCTTCTGGGAGATCAATTATCCATTCACTATTGCAAGATAATTCTAAAATATCAATTCCTCATTGAAAAATCATATACAAAAAAGTTTTTAATTACCAGTTTCCAACACCAGATGGTGCTGCAATTCAAAAAATAAAAGACATGGCCACTCAGAATACCAGTGAAATGAACATTTTCTTTGATGAAATACAAACTTATTTTTCATCTATAGTTTCTTCCCACGTATAAATAGTCAGATCTCTCTCTTTGTGTTTCTCTGAATCTTCCTGTTGAAGACATGTAATGTAAAGGAAGAAACTACATTACATGCTCTCTCTGCCTTCATGTCCATCTTCTCTTATTTCTTTCTATCTCTCTGTCTTTCTGTCTCTATGTCTCTGTCTCTTTATCTCTCTGTGTGTGTCTGTCTCTTTCTCTCTTTCTCTATGTTTGTGTCTCTCTCTCTGTCTTTCTCTCCCTCCTCACCCCAAGAGTATACTTTTTAAAAACTTAATAATGCATGAGGATTTTAAAAAAAAGACTATAAATATGATAAATTTTATATCATAAAAGCTGTAAATATGATGAATTTCAATGAAGTAATCTGGAGCTAGATGAAATAATTATAATAACAACATTTATACAGCCCTTTAAGATTTTCAAAGCTTTACCAATATTTCATTTTCTCTTTACAATAGCTTTAAGAAATATTTGCTATTATTATCCCTATTTTACAGATGAGGAAACCCTAGGCAGATGAAGATTGAGTGACTTGCTCAAACTCAGACAGCTAGTAAATTGAATTTAAATCTTTCTAACTCCTGGTTCAGTCCTCTATATCCCTGTGCCCCCTAACTGCCTTAAAAATATTTTTACTCCCTTTCATTACAGTCCTAAAAAATGTCATTATTAAAAATAATAAATATAATCAAATCATTAATGAGTCTAAAAACATGGTGAAATTTTGAAGATCCATTGGGTTAATTTCCAATTGAATTAAATTCCAATCGGATCAATCAATAAACGTTTATAAAATTTTGATCAGTCAACTTATGGGCCCAGTAGCATACCATAAAAAAGATAAAGCAGTTTCTGCCTTCAAAGAGTTTACATTCAACTAGGGGGAAAGGAAATTCTTAAATACATAACAAAATATCTGGTATTGGGAAGAAGAGGGCTTAAATAGGAGCAGCTTAGAGAATAGAAAAGACTTCATGAAGAAAGTGCCATTTAGTTGAATTTTGAAGGAAATTAAATTAGAAGTGAAGGTAAAGAGAGACTATATTGAAGTTCAAAGGAATAGTAAGGGAGATAGTATACTATGTCTAAAGAATGGCAAAGAGGGTAGCTGGATGGTGCAGTGGATAGAGCAGCTGCCTTGAAGTCATATATATTTATACAATTATCTTACTGCACAAGAAAAATCATATTAAAAAGAAATGAGCCATGTCCATCAGAATGAAGAAGAGGAAGAAGAAGAAGAAGAAGAAGAAGAAGAAGAAGAAAGAATGAAAAAAAGAAAGAAGAAGAACAAGAACAAGAAGAATCTGAGTTCAAATCTAATCTCAGATACTTATCACTTACTAGCTTTGTGACCTTAGACAAATCACTTAATCCCAACTGCTTAGCTACAACAACAAGAAGACCACTTTGGTTTGAATCATAATATTTGAGAAGAGTTAAAATAAAATTTTGGAAAGCAAAGTTGGAAGTTTAGGTTTCTTCTCAGAAGTATTAGGGAAATGATGAGATTTATTCAATTACAGAATGACATAGTCTGAACTAAACAATACAAAACCTATTTTATCAGGCTTTATATAGCATAGATTGGAGAGGGCAAAGATTTGAGCCTAGGAGACTGAATAAGAGGCTATTATACTCCAAGCAGGAAATGAAGAGGCAAATTTTGAGTGTGGGCTACATACTTACCCGATAAACCTTAAACATAATCAGTTCTCAGCAAAGAATTATTAAATAAACTAATGAAATGAAATGGGATTATTGCTATTTTTCACATCCTCAAAGACACTGTTTTGTGAATTGTTTTCCTTTGTTCAAAGCCATTTGTATTTTCATTTTCACCTGATTTTTCCTTTGGAAAGGAAAATGGGTCACTTGACCAGCAATGTGGAAAATGTTACACTTTTCACAAAGCCCTCCAACTTTTTCAACCTTTCCACAAAGTAATTATATGTCAAATTTATAGCAATTATAGTTAAAAGGAAATGAACTGAAATTCCTTGTGAATTAAAAGCATAAAATTCTTATACCTAGAGATCTCACTGTCCCACAAACTTTCCCCATGTCCTTGGCGATAGTTATAATTCATAGACTTTTCCTAGCACAGAGTCTCGCTCCACTGCTGTGGTGACTCTGTCCATTTATGCCACTTCTGTCTCTATCTCTACCTCCGCAAAAACTAGCAGATGCTTATTATGCTTGTGTAAGAAAGGAAATGCAGAGGAATCTCTCAGAATCCTAATTTAAGTAGCTCTGTTGACCTTAAGGAAAGGCCATTGGAGCTCATCTGGGGTGAATCCTACAGTGACTCCCCTAATTTCAAAGATTTCTCAGACTGATGAATGCTTTAATCTGCAATCTGAAGAGGCTAAGTGAACTTTTCAAATCTTAGCAGGGGGGAGGGAAGAGAAATCTATTCACTAACAAAGATGAAAAGGCTATTAAGTAAAAAAAGGGACACAAGAAAAAAATTAAAGCACCAGATTGAGAGACAGATACAAAAGCCAGATTGTTTGCAGTAATTCGGCCTTTCTCTGCCCACCTAACTATCAAAGACCCTGTCAATAGGACACACTAGAATAGTTAATGGATCATAGTTCTTCCAAAATCTTCCACATTCTTCCAAATCAAAATATTTGAATAATGTAAATTAGTAAAAATAAAATTCAAGGAAACATTCCAGAACTTTTGAATGGAAAAAAAGCATTTATTTAAATAATTTAAACTGATTTCTGCAAAATAAATAAAATAATTTACTCTTCAACATTCCAATATGTAAAATAGTTAATTCTGACAATTTTGTTTTAAAAAATGAGCATGAGGGGCACCTAGGTGGTGCAGTGGATAAAGTACCAGCCCTGAAGTTAAGAGGACCTGAGTTCAAATCTATTCTCAGACACTTAACACTTACTAGCTGTGTGACCCTGGACAAATCACTTAACCTTAATTGCCCCCCCCCCCAAAAAAAAATGAGCATGCAGGAATAAGAAGTTCAAATGGAAGGAAAGGGGAATATAAGTAGTTCAGGATTATTATTCAGTCACAATCAATTGCAAAAGTGAATGGAATAGTATATTCTAAAAAAAAAGTTGCTTATTCTACTACTCAAAATAATTCTTTAACCTAATTTAAAAAAGAGAGACATCTGAGGCATTTCTCAAAATAAATTAATGTACCAAGCAGAATTTCTGTTTAACTTTCAAACACTCTGAGCAATAGAATCATAAGCAAGCATAAATTCAAGAAAAGAATAAGTAATGAAGTGCCTCATTTTTAGACATTTTTGAGAGAGACTGAGACAGAAATAAAGGGATAAAAATTAAGTACAATTTAAAGAATCAAATGTAAAGCCTGAACAGAAATATCATGGACTAAACTCCATTTCCTATGAGTAGTTTCTCTTGGTTTCACTCCATTGATTCCTCCAGGACATCTAAAAATGTCATCATCACACTAATTGACTCAACTTTTATGCCAGTATCTTTTAATACAAATATCTTAGCTTCCTCAGTGATTTCTACCTTGTATTTGGAAGGCTGGAGGACTGAGAAATAAACTTCTTCAGAGCTATCCATGCAAAAGGACTTAGAACTTTCTAAAGTCTTTATTTTCCATCTGCATTTTTTATCCTATTGGACATCATGTTGCCTTGTTGAGTAACTCATTATTTCCTCCCTTCCTTTTCAACATCATCGTGTATGTTTTCTTAACACAAAAGGACAGGGATTCCCTCTTATTTTGATCTTCAGAGTTTAGTACAGTGTTTGACACATAGTAGATACTTAATAAAGGTTTATTTAAATAAAATTGAAATTGAACTAACCCTTCTGTCCCTAAATGTGAATCAAGATATATTAGGGAGGTAGAAGGTTATATAAATGGTGAGATGTGAGGGAAATACTGGAATGGGTTATATAATCACTTAAAGTCCCTCCCTCTGTCTCTATCTTTATCTCTGTCTCTGTCTTTCTGTCTCTCTCACTCTTTCTCTCTCTCTTTCTCTTTTTCTTTCTCTCTCTTCTTTTCTGCATATGTATATTTGCAAATATATGTAATATTCTAATATTTATATAATATATAAAATTCATTCATATCACGTCACTTGTTCACACTATAAAATATACAAACATTTGTAGGTCTGTGTTAATCCTCTATAAAAACAAACAAAAAACTAATTTAAAAAACCAAACAAACAAAAACTCTGCAACTTACCCAGACTGCTCTTCTGATGGTAGACATGTTGTCTGTCATCAAATTCCTAATCAAAACTTTCCTCCTTGGAAGAATCTAATAACATTTGTGCTGTATCTAAGTAACCCTGCTTTGAATCCACAGTCACTTCTATGTCATTCATGATGAAGCACTAGAATAATAATGTAGTTAGGATAATATAGTATACTCATATGTCAATTCATATGTCAATTCATACCTGTTATTTGTATTTCTAAAGTAAAATAGAAACTATGCCCAAAGAGCTCTAAAACTATTCATACCCTTTGATACAGCAATACAGATCATTAAAAAAAGAAAAAGGCCTACATATGCAATATATATATATATACATAAATAATATATGTATATATATATATAGAGAGAGAGAGAGAGAAAGAAAGAGAGAGAGAGAGAGAGAGAGAGAGAGAGCAGCTCTTTTTGTAGTGACAAAATATTGAAAATTGAGGGGATACCCATTAATTGATTGAACAAATTGAGGCCTATAAATAAAATATAATACTATTGTGCTATAATAAATGGTGAACAGGCAGATTTCACAGAAAAAAAAAAAAGCTATACAAACTGATGCAAAGTGAAATGAGCAGAACCAAGAAAATATTGCACATGTATCAACAACATTGTGCAATGATCAACTATAATTGAAACCAGTTCTGCTCAGCAACACAATGATCCAAGATGAATACAAATTACTCATGAAAGAAAATGCTATTCATAACCATATATAGAACTGATGGATTCAGAATGCAGATTTTTCTCACTTAATCTTACTTATATTTCCCTTCTTCTGATATGTTTCTTCTTTCATAACTGTGGCTAATGGAAATATGCTTTACATGATATCACATGTATGAACTCGGTCAAACAGCATACCATCTTTGGAAGGGAAAAAAGGGAGGGAGAGAAATATCTGGAATTCAAAATCTTGTCAAAATGCATGCTAATTTTTTTCTTGACATAAATGGGGAAAAAATAAAATACTACTAATAAATAATAAAGTAAAATAGAAACACTATTTTATTAAATTAACCTAATTAGAAAATCAGTTTCACAGAATTTTCATTCTCTTAAATGGATGATTTTCTGTACATAGGTCTGCTTTAATCTCTTTAATAGAACCTCAGGAATGGAAGGGATCTTAGTCAAACCTGTGTTCAAGAAAAGATCCCTGTGGAAATTCCCTAGAAGTGATCATCAATCCAGTCTCTACTTGAATAACTTTATTTAGGGTGAAGGGGTGGGGAGGGAGGACAGGAAACTACTAGACAGTTGTAATGGTTAATAAGTTTTCTCCCAACAAAACCAAATCTACATGCCTGCAATTTCCATCTCTTTCTTCTAGTTTTTCCCTCTGGGGCCAAATAGGACAAGTCTAACATCTCTTCTGAATGACATACTTTTCAAAAATTGAAGATAGTCATCTTCCCGACCCAACCCTGAGGTTAAACATCCGGGTTTCATAAGATTACCCTCTTTTAGCATACATCCTTTAATTCTAATTACAATGTGGTGTTAATCTATTTACCAATTCACACACAAAAACTAACTGATGTTGGGGATTATCTTTTCTATTCATTTAAGTTATAGGAGTCAAGGTATACCCTTCAATTACATGTTTATTACCTCATTAGCTATCATCTATCATGGGCATTCATCATCCAGAAAGATTTTTTTCTTCATTATACACTTTAAAATAATAACCTGTTGCTGATACTCAGAATGCTACACTAGACAATAATTATTGAGTTACTATTTAAATTCAAATATTTATGTGTATATGTGTAGGTAACATTAAAAATAGTCAACCTTAAAGAATATTGTTTTAAAATGGAAAATTTTGATTACATGTGTGTGTTTGTGTATAGATGCATCTATGTTTGGGTAGTAGCTTCTCTGAAGTTACATTTGAAGTTTGTATCCAAGATATTCAGTAGGTCTACCCTCCTAAAACAATAGTGTGCAAGGCCCTATTAATTACCCTTATTATTAATACTTACCAAAGTGATGGAGAGGCTATTAATAATGAAGATTAAATTTATTTATTTATTTGTTTGTTTGTGTGTTTTTGCTGGGACAGTTGGGGTTAAGTGACTTGCCCAAGGTCACATAGCATGAAGATTAAATTTAAAAATGTGTTATGTACACATTCCTCCCCACTCACCACCAAATGCCAATTATTAAACATTTATCATCACACTCCTACTTACAATCCTTAAGCTTATTTAATATCCAACACATGGGCTACCTTGAACCACTTACGGGAACTCTGCTCTGATGTCTCCAGCTGCAAGTATTTTCCCATTCCTCAAATTAGCCTGTATTACTTATATTTGTACAAATTGTACCCTCATCCCAGCACAATGCAATTTCCTATAAGTCAGAGACTCAGTTTTTTTTTTAATTTTCAGAATCTTAATGAGTTCAGTTGAAAGCAAAAGCATTTATAAAAATAGCATATACAAATACACATTGAGTCAATAGGAAGAGCAAACACATGTATAGAGCATACTGTTAGAGGTGCTTAGGGTGAAGGGGTGAGGAAGTAGGAGAGGAAACTACTAGATAGCTATAATTGTTAATAAGTTTTCTCCCAACAACACCATATCTACATGCCTGCAATTTCCATCCCTTTCTTCCAATTCTTTTGTCTAGGGCCAAATAAGACAAGTCTAACATCTCTTCTGAATGACACACCTTCCAAAAATTGAAGATAGCTATCTTACTTCCCCACTCAACACTGAGGTTAGTTGTAGGAAACATATAGTCAAAGCAGTTCTTGCCTCCAGCACTGTAGGACCCTAAAATTCTATTTTCCCCTGGACACAGCATCTCTTCTGGATAAGTTATTTCACTGGACTTCCTGTACAATATCTCATGGTTGCCAGGGTTCATTCTTTCTCTTTTTATTCAGTGTTATTTTATTTTCACTTTCAAATTCTCTCCCTCTTCCTCTACCCATTAAGAAGGTAAGAAGAACAAAATCCATTATGAATGTTAATTCTCTCTGAAATTTATAGTCAGTTCTCTATTCTTTTTATAGAGGTCCACAAAGGTATTTCCTGCCTTAATCCTCTTTACTTAACCAGCATGGCTCTCCATTTTTAATAATGACTAGGTTTTCAGGAGGGTTTTGGTTCAACCAATGACTAGATTTCAAATTTCATTAAAGTACTTTATTACCTCTAAAGATCTATATACCTCATTGTCTCTAAATTGTTTTATTTGTGCTTCTACTTCACCAGAAAGTCTAGGTAGAAATCCATCAAGAAATCCATCAATAAACAAATTTTCATATATTTGGTATATTTTTTAACTAGTTTATCTCTGAAGTCTCTTGACAATTAACATATGATCCTATAATGATCCTAGGTGGAAAGCACCTATACTAAGACTTTGAAAGGGGAAAAAAAAAAAGTAACAGTCTCAGATTTACAGATTTCATTATACTAGGATGAGGATACAACAGATAAGTAATATAGGTTAATTTGAGGAATGAGAAAATATTTACATCTGGAGACATCAGGGCAGAATTCCCATAGATGGTTCAGATGACCTATATGATGGATATTAAAGAAGCTTAAGGATTATAAGTAGGAATGTGATGATAAAGTTTAATAACTGGCTTCTGGGTAGTGAGTGGGAAGGAATGTGTACATAACATACTTTTAAATTTAATCTTCATCATTGATATCCTCTCCATCACTTTGGTGAGTCTACATCATCAGAAAATAATGAATCAAGTCCTGAGGTGTAGTGTTTGATGATCTTTCAAGATGTAAATATTTATACTAAAAACTTAATAATTGCCTTTCTTGAGCCTGTTTACTGTATCCACAATACCCCTGATTCTCAGAATCAAGTGTGGGAAAAAAAATGCATTGGGGACAATGCTACCTATGTCATATTCAGAGAATTCCTGGTAGGCATTTTGGTTGAAATTAAAGACCACATAAATGGAAATAATGCAAAATAAGTACAAAATAGTAGTTGCAGAGAAGGGAACCCTAGCTGGGAATTCTCAGGTAGCCAGGAGATAACAAGCGTATGCTAAATGCTCAGAAACAATAGATAAAGAAATTAAAGGGAATCAGATAGAAACTTGACTTTTATAATTTTGTCAAGAAACAAGCTTGTCTTTGATAAATAAACTTGTGGAAATAGATCTTTTCTTCATTCTTCTTTACCTCTGAAATTAGTTTAGATTTATGACTAAATAAAATGACGTCCAAATTACAATTTAAGGATTTTCCCCTTCAGAGATAGGCTACAAGATTCTTTCCCTACCTCAGTCTTTGGAATGCTTTTCTACAAAAGCCATTAAGGTATGCACTAATCACAAAGAAGCAACCTAGACTTTGAAGAGTTATAGGAACATGGATCTAGAGCTAGTACTGGGCAGGACCTTAGAAATCATCTAGTCAGGTATGTTAGAATATTAAAATAATCACTTCTGCTGGGGAGGCTGAGGATTCATGAACTCTGAGTTAGGGTAGAGTTAAATTGATTAGGGATCCCCATTACTGAACATAGATTCCCATCACTTCCAACATGGATGAGACAGGGAGATCTAATCTCAAAAAAAAAAAAAAATCCATTTATTTTAATTCATGATTTTATTAAACAAGGAATTATGGCCCAGAGTTTGGGTAACTTATCCTAGGTTATATAAATAAATAAATATATATTCATATATGTGTGTGTGTGTGTGTGTGTGTGTGTATAAATGACAGAAATGGGTTTTGAACACAAGTCCAAATGAAAGATTCTTCCTAAAACATTGCTTCTCTTGCTTTCTAAATTGTGACAGTTTACCTTCTAGAGGCACAGAAAGAAGGGAACCTCAGTTCTGGTGAGGAAAGATACTATTCTTCCTACAATAAATGAAACCCAGAATGTTGTATCTTTTGTAGATTTAGTGATGAAGTTGAGGTCCAGCACCAAATAATGAAGTTTGGCACCAAATGATTTTTTTAAGACAATTCACATGTGAAGAATTCATGAAGAAAAATAGATACTAGGAGTGGTAAATATGAAATATATTTGGGAAAGTATATAATTGCAAGGAAAGGGTTTACAATAGAAAAGCCAAGTTTTCCAGTGGAACTCACAATTAACCAGGAGAAAGGGAATATGCCATGAGGTGAGAGTATGCCATTTACTAGCAGGCTAAATCCTTGGGGGAGTGTAGCACCCCAAAAGAATTAACTATAATAAGGAAAAAAACACCTTGAAGCATGACAGAGGAGTAAGAAGAAAGATTAAATGAGGCAAAACTCCATAGGTGGCTAACCCCAATAGGGACTGAGCAAAGGGATTGAGTATAGTCCATGGACAGATTTATAGGAGAAATTTAAACTTGGAGGGTTAACATCATAACTTGACTTTCTGATTGGATATAGTAAAGTAGGGTTTCCCAAGATCTCCATAGGGATGAAACTGTAAAGCTGAGCTTATGTCCATCAGTGCCCTGCTTGCCTCAAGGAGTATTATATTCTTAGCAGTACAGCAGGCTTTCTCTGCCAGCTCTACCTAGTTACCCAGTATCTCATCATTTGGATCCCCAATCTGGTGGCTAGAACAATAAAATCAAACTTAAAAAGAAGCCATTAAATTATATACAAGGATCTCTGCTGCCATACATTAACTTAGAAAACTGCATATTAGCATTATCTACATTCTATTTTATTTTATTTATTTTGTCATTATTATTTGTCTTTTGCGTGACTCCATTTGGGGTTTTCTTGGCAAAGATACTGGAGTGGTTTGCCATTTTTTTCTAGGTCATTTTACAGATGAGGAAACTGAGGCACTCCAGTCAAATGGCTTGCCCAAGGTCACAATCTAATAAATATCTGAGACTGGATTTGAACTTAGGAAAATGAGTCCTTCTGACTTCAGGTTCAGTACTCTATCCATTGCACCACTCAAGGGGCATCTAGTAACTCTGCCTACTAGTCCACTATCTTGAAAGACCAGACTGAATGTTCTGAACAGGCAGTGAGATTGAAACCTGCAGCATCCAAATGTCTACAAATAATTGTTTCACAGTTCTGCTCACTAGATATAAAAGTAAAATTACTCTGAAATAGCTTGGTAAGGATGGTTAAGGCTAAGCTCAGACTTGCAGTTATTTTAAAAAATATATGTCTGAGTCCTCTCTGAAAGATAAAAAATAAGATTGGAAATGTTCCCCTTGAACAAAATCTTACAGATCTCATAAAGTTATCATTTATCCCTGAGACCCTCAAATTGGCAGAGAATGCCCATTACTGGTGGTGTCCTTAGGTAAATAAACTCTGATTCTAATCCCAGCATATCAGTAAATCAATCTTGTAAAAGACAAACTAATCCAATGAGTCTAAAACAATTCATGGTGGAGAGGAACAATAATAGTTTAATTTTGGACAATTGATCTGTTGTTCAGCTTCTAGTAATGACACTATTGGGCTCATTGTAACATTTAAAAGAGAATGGTTTCATCATTCATCAATTCTTATTCATAAAAGAACAGCCTTCTGACTTAGAAATTATATATTCAGTGTTACCATTTATTAAAAATAATAATAAGAATACTGAAATTATTTCTTGTGGAAACTTTTTGTGTTGTTTTGTTTGCAAATGTCTCACTTTAAGATATTTTTTAAAATGCATCTAAATTTAAATCCTTAAATCATAGTCATTGGGGTAGCAGAGATTTCCCACCCCTTTCTGATCTAACTTTACTTTTATAAGAAGTAAATATTAAACAACAATACTCAATACAATAATGCCCTGATTGTATTTTTCTTAACATGTAAGAGAAACAAAAGCCTTTGTCATGGAGTCTGGAATATAGAGGAAAATTGTCCAGCACTAACCACTTACTTTCAATTAAATGACTCCTTAATAGGATTCTATTATGAAATGGAAACTTATGGAAGTTTCAATATAATTTGTATGTTTGGGAATATATTGGATTAAGAGAATTAAGTCCCCTAGCCCAACTATGATAGAGGGCAGAGGATTTTTCTGTTGAGAAGCACATCGATAAATTTCCACAGTCCTTTAAATATTAAGAAGTATACCTCAAAAACACAGAAGCTGAAAAGGTGATGACTAGCTCCTAAGCACCACTATAAGCAGACTTATAAAAGTCTCACAAAGGAATTGTAAGAATCTCCCTTAAGTGGAGAAATGGTGAATGGCAGCTGCAGAGACAGAGAATAATAACTGTTGAAGGTAGAATAGAACAACAGTAAAGTCTGGCTGGACTCCAGGACTCAAAACTGTGAGAGGTTTATAGCCATGATGTAATGCTGATGGGTTGTCAAGGGTGCTACTTTCTTTATGGACATGAGATTTTGTGTGATTGCCCTGTTCCCATCATGTTATGGAGAGCAGAATATTATTTTGGCAAATAATTTTCCTGCATTATTTACTTTGCTATTCTGTACTGACTATATATGTAGCTGTTTCAATTTTTAATTCCCACCTAGCTCCTCTATAGAAAAAGCACTCTATGGGATTTTGAGCTTTATTTGCCCAGTCATGATTTACCATCCTCCCCATCCAACCCCAAAACACAACCATGAACCTGGGTAGCAAGGAGTCTCAGAGTTGAGTGGGATACTTATTCCAAATGCAAATTTAACATTTTGTATTCATTTTTATTAAATGTTATCTCATTAGATTTAATCTGATATTCTAGTCCAACAAGATCTTTTTGGATTTTCTCTTGTTATTCAATAGTTTTTTTTATAATTTCTGGTTTTATTTCATGTCTCTCTCATCCCAGATTTTTCTTGGTTTTTACTTCCCCTTGAGGCACTTAGTAAAGAGATTTCTAAGGATATTTAAACTTAAGAGGTTATTTAATTCAACCTCTCTCATTTTAAAGATGAGGAATCTTAGATCTGGAGAAACAAATAAAACAGCCCTTACTCTTTTTTCAATAAGCTTATCTTCCACAGATTATAACATAAAATAATAAAGAATTCAATGGCCATTAGCGAAAATATAATTGACCATAAGAAATTAGAAAAAAAACACTCAAAAGAATAATTAAAAACTATTAATAAACTATAAAATTTTATGCTAGATCACTAATAGAGAATGCAAATCAAAATTTATTGAGATTGTTTTACCTCTCATCCAAAAAAATAAACAAAGATGAAATAATTCATTGTTGAAGGAGCTGAGGAAAGACTTACACACTACCACACTAATTGGTAGAAATGAGAACTGGACCAACCATTCTGTTAAGCAATTTGTATTAAGTATTATTTGTATCAACTACTAAGAAAATTACTAAGGCATTCATGCTTTTTGATACTGAGATCCTACTCCTAGACTCTCTCAAGAATGTTAAAGATAGAAAAAAAGGTTCTTTATTATAAACCAAAATATTTATTGAATTACTATTTGTCTCAACAAAGAATAGGTAAACAACCTATAAACCTTTGTTGTCTACCTATATAGTCTAAAGTCTACCTAGGTAACCTATATAGGTAGACCTAGGTAGACCTACCTAGTCTAGGTAGACTACCTATATAGTCTAAAGGTTGTCTACCTATAGACTCTCATTGATAAATGAATAGGTAAACACATTGTGACACAAGAATGTATAATGAAATATTACTGAACCATAAGAAATTATGAATATACAAAATTCAGAAAAGCATGCAAATGGATTATATAAACTGATATAAAAAGAAATAAACAAATATAGGAAAATATCAAATATATCATGGTTACAAGAACATAAAAGTCAAGAAAAAATTATACTATATGAGAAGCAACTATGCTATTCAAACTTGGTTCTGAAAAAGAAGAGAAAATAATTATGGAATGAAAGAATTTTAAAGTTGAGAGGGATCTCAGTGGTCATCTAGTCCAACCTATACACAAAAAGAACTTCTACTATAATACACTCAAGAGACATTCTCCAATGGTTTGTTTGTAGACTCCCAAGAATAGAAAATTCAAAACTTCTTGAAGCACAGCCCTTCTACTTTTAGAAAGTTGGAATCATCACAAACGATATTCCTGACATCAAGCCTTACTTTTAGCCCTTTGTAACTTAACATACATTGGGGTTTTTGTTGTTGTTGTTTTGTTCTGCAATCTAAGATCAAATTTGACATGCCTAATCCTGTTTTCACATGACAAACTTTCAGATTTTTAAAAACAGCTATCATGCTCTCTCAGAACACATGTTCTATTCTTTCAACTTATCACATGCTATATCGAACTTGAGATCCTTCATCATTCTGGTTAGCTTTCTCTGGACACTATTCCAGCTTATCAATGTCTTACTTAAACAAAATTACTCAAGTTTCAATAAGTTTCTGTTCCTGAAATCTCTAGTTAGCTTAATGAACCCTTTTAGGCTGCTCTATCATACTCCAGAGCTTTTGTGAAAATGGCCTGGTAAACCTTTGTCAGTTATGATTTTTCACATTTATGACATTAGGAGACAGTGTTCATTCCATTTATAATTAAATAAAACAATTCCAGTGCCTTGGATATAAAAAATATCTCCTTGATCAAAATCAGAAAAGAACAGCTATTAAATTAGAGAACATTTTCATATCCCAGAAGCTACAAATGTGTTTTTAATTAGGAAAGTTCTACTAAGATCCTTTAAGTAAAGCTGAATGAGTTTCACAAGTCCAACATTGAAGGTGCTCTAAGACTAATGGAATATAAATCCAGGCAAGTGCTTAATTTCTTAATTTCTTCAAGGAAATGACAGATACCCTTGCCTTTCACAATATAGTATTCTGGTAAGGGCCAAAGGAGAATGTTACTTTCCATTCTATTACAGGTTAAGAGTAATCAGAGACTTAAGAAATGGTTTTAATTCAGATACTTAATTTTCTCCCAGGAGCACATGGAGAACTTTCAAGGAGAATGGTTTCATTTCTTTTATACACATTCCTCAGTAGCAAGTATTTCAGAATTCATATGAAATTTCAGTTTTCTAAAGTGTAATTCCATATATTGAATGACCTACCAAGGTCTAAAGTACTTGGAATGAGAGTGTAGCTTAGTAAAATACAATCATTTTGCTAAAAGCTCAGAAATAGCTAAAGATATTCAAACCATAAATCCAGGAGAATTTAGACTGATGTAAATGGCTCTCTCTCTCTCTCTTTTTTTTTCCCTGTGATTGTTCTACAATGGACTGGAGCTGCAAAAACCTAGAAAAAGGTGAACACTTTAGACCTCTTAAGCTCACAGAATCCTGTCACAATGGGGGTAGTGAAAAGAACTCAGGACTCAAAAGTCAAAAGATTTGAGTTCAATTATAAATTGTTGTTTCATTTGCTATTTAGTGATATTAGACTGTGCTCTCATAAACTTCATGATTTAATGGGGAGAGGGAATATGCAAACAACTATGTACAAAAGGATAAATTAGAGATAATCAACAAAAGGAAAGAGCTAAAATTGAGAGGTATCAAGAAAAGGTGTTTGTTTGTTTTTTTGGTAGAAGATGGGATTTTAGCTCTATCTGGGACTTGAAGAAAATCAGGAGGTAGAAATAAGGAGGAAGAGGATTCCAACCAAGTATAGGGGGCAAGCAGTTAAAATGGGTCTAAGGTGACAAGAGATGGTGTGTTTTGTGGGAGGAACAGTTAAGAAGGCCAGAGCTGCTAATCTCAAGAATACTTGGAGGTAGTTTGTTGTTCAGTTATTTCAGTCATGTCTGACTCCATATACCCCTATTTGGAGTTTCTTGGCAAAGATATTGGAAAAGGTTGCCATTTCCTTCTCCAACTTATTTTACAGATGAAAAAACTGAGGCAAACAGGGTTAAGTGATTGGCCCAGGATCACAAAACATGTCTTCCTGATTCCAACCCTAGTGCTTCATTCAATGTACAATCTCACTTCCATGTTGGGCAAGGCAGAGTGCAAAGTATAAGAAGGCAAGGTGTGGGAAAGAGCATTTTGTGTAAAAGGCTATTCATATTCATTTGTGCTATTTGGGTCTTTGCATTATTCAAAATTCCTTCAAATTAGTATGTAGTTAGATAAAGATAGATAAATAGGTAGATGCCTGATACTGGCAAATATATCTTTGTATATAAAAGAAACATTTATTACTCTATAAATTTATAATAATGGATATTCATATATTTACATAGTTATAAATATCTTGCTTTTGCTTACACACCCACATATACACATACACCTTTGCACACGTGCATGTGTATGAATCAGGCCTATCTAAAATTGATGCATCCCTTTTTTTTCTTAGGCTCAGTCTATCATAAATTCCATTTCCCCTTTCTTTATAATAAGCAGGATAAAAAAATTCCTTTGTTATTCTACCACTTTCCCTCTTTGACCGCTCCTCTTAAAGTCCTACAAATGGTCTCAAAGTAAACATATAAGTGTAAAAAGACATATCTAGTCCCAGATCAAATTAATTTATATCTTAGATGATTTATACTAATTTAGATCCTAGATTACATATCAGCATACTCATCTCCATTTTAAACGTTCCATTGATCTATCTTAGGAAATGTCTCTATAGAAAGATAGACAAAGTATTCATTTCTCATATCTGACTGAATAAATTCAAAGGACAT
Source organism: Sarcophilus harrisii (assembly GCF_902635505.1). NCBI lineage: Eukaryota > Metazoa > Chordata > Mammalia > Dasyuromorphia > Dasyuridae > Sarcophilus > Sarcophilus harrisii. The sequence goes on from NC_045430.1 coordinate 42,485,209, forward strand.
CAATTTGGAAAGATATTCAGTCTCCAAGACTCTTTAAAGTTGGTTGTGTACTTTGAACTAGTCACTTAAACTCTCTGGGCCTCTCTAACATAGAAGTTGAACTTGCATCAACTCTAAAATCCCTTCTAGATCTAAATTCTATTCACTAGATGAATCAATTACATTTATTTCAATAAATATTTGTGCCAGGATCTCTCTAGGTATTAGAGAAAATCAAAATAGTCCCTAACTTTAAGGAGTTTACTTCTACTGGATGGAATGGAACTAAAAACAATTTTTTGATAAAAAATAATGGAAATGAGTGTGAGGGCTCCTGAGATTAGGGGAGGAGAAGACAGGGAGGATCACTCTTCTAAGGAACAGCCGAAGGAAATGGCAAGGAAAGTTAAGAGGTTGTGCTGAAAACAAGTTTTTCTTACCTCATGATTCTGCCTTAGGCTGTTTCTGGCTTTGGGAAATAGCAGTACATAGACAAGTCTGATGCAATATGTCTGTATCTGCAAAATTACACTCTGTCTCTTCAACCCATCAATCAATCAACAAATATTGATTGAATACATAACCTGCAAGGGAAATAAGAAACTTGTTTTTTTGCCTTTTTTATTGTTTCTGGATATCCAACTTTGACAATATAAAGGGGTAAAAAAGGGAGGGGAAACAGTTCAGAGCATTTCTTTGCATATGGCATCAATTTTAGAATGGAACCTAGCCATTTATTAAAATATTCTTCATTTGTGTATGTAAGTTTTCTGCTTTGGTTCCAGGGTTTTGTATGGATGGTAAGTAATGAGTCACATGTTCTTTATATGTTCTCTGGCTCATAATTTCTAGGAGTTTAATGCAAGTGGAAAAGGTGTATAATAATTGACATTTATTTGCTGTTTTGTGAGTATAATGGCTTGGGGTGAGGAGAAAACTGACCAATGAGGACTCAATCATGACAGCATGTGAAATGTTCCCTACCTTGTACCAATATGTGCAGAGACTTGTTTACCCTATTGCTAGCCATGTTAATAAAGTATGGGAAAGGAGGGTCCACCCTCAATTTCAGAATATGTTCAGGGTTCCTCTGTTTCCTGATCTTAGGTGAACAAATTTCCAGAGATGGAATAGATAACATTATGAACTTCTGAGTTTTAACAGATCACAAGAAAAATGTATATCAATGGTGCAAAAGCAGTAGATTCTGGTGAAGAGTCCATGAGATGACAGCTTCCAAGGACCAGCTTGATCTAGCCTAGAAAGAAACCAGTATAGTTCAACAAAAGAGTGACATCAAAACCCAGAGGAAAATTTAGTCTTTATTCGAAAAAGGGGAAAACAATGATTATCAAAGTGAGGAAGCCTCATGTTGATGGGAAAATGCAGAGTACATGGCAGAGTATATCTTGTTTTGGGGGATATTATTGGTAAATGCTCTTTTACAAAAACAAATTGACGTTAATTGGTTTGTTGAGTAATTTTAAATGGACAAATGATATTAAGAGGCATATCAGAAGGGGACTCATTATTGATGGCATTAGAATCCTCAACTCACCAGATTCATCCCTAGAAGCTTGAGATAAGTAGTATCTAGCTGTCCTCAGAGAACTCAACCTGCAAGTGCAAGGTCCAGAGCCTATCTTAACAATGGTTACAATTTTTTTTTTTACACCACACACAATGCATGCATGCATATATACTCATGCACACATACATATATGTATATGTATATACATAACAACCCTATAATTTGAACAGGGTCAGGTATTATTATTACCATTTGTAAATAGGAGGAAGTAAAACTCTGAGATGTTAAATCTTATGGTTACTAAGTGGCAGAACTTGGCTTTTAACTCAGTTCTTTTGACTATAAATCCAGTAAGTAAGCACTTCCCTTTCAACATGGAAATTAATTCTTGATTCTGAATAGTCTTTCCTCTCTTTTCAGAGCGCACATATATAATATTCCATATGTGTCAGGAACCCCTATTTTCTCTAAGTCAAGTCTAATGTATGTTTTTGTGCTATTTCTTAGGGTTCTTCTAATGTAATCCTCTTTTGGGAGATCTTTGACCTTTAAATTGTCCCTACATATTTTATCTTGATATTAATGTATCCTGCTTGTAATGAGATCATGGGTTATTTTAACAAACTTTTTTTTTTTTTTTTTTTTTTTTTTTTTTGCTTCTATTCTTGTAGATTATCCTTCACTTCATATGAATGATGTTTTTTGTTCTCTCACTTCTTTGGAGAGACTTGCTATGTAGCTTCCAGTTTTTATCTTCTCCTAATGATTTCTGTAATACAAGATGTATAAATTCTAACATTTGATCCTTTCTAACTTCTCTCTCTCAAGATTCTGGTTTTTCTATTGGAATTGGTCTGAAATCACCTCATTGTTGAAAAGAACCACGTCCAACAGAATTGATTGTTACATAATTTTATTACTGTGTAGAATGTTTTCTTGGTTTTACTCATTTCATTTAGCATCAGTTCATATAAGCTTTTCCAGGCCTGAAATCATCTTGCTGATCATTTCATATAGAACAATAATATTCATAACATTCATTTACCATAACTTATTCAGCCATTCTACAACTGATGGGCAGCCATTCATTTTCTAGTTTCTTGCCACTTCAAAAAGGATTGCCATAAACATTTTTGCACATGTGGGTCCTTTCCCCTTGTTTGTGATTTCTTTGAGATATATATAGGTCTAGTAGATACTGCCGGATAAAAGTGTATACACAGTTTGATATCTCTTTGAGCATAGTTCCATATTCCTCTCCAGAATGGTTGGATCAGTTCACAACTCCACCAACAATGTATCAGTGTCCCAATTTTCCCACATCCCCTCCAACATTTATCATTATCTTTTCCTACATAGACCCCATTTTCAAAGAACTCTCAAGCCCGTTTCTGGGGATAAGGGGTGAGGTCCATGTATACAAATATCCATATAATTCCAAGGTAAAAGCAAATGCCAAAGAGAAGCATAAAGAAATATTTTATGAGGGAGAAAGTGGTCACTTTCTTCAAAGAGAATAGCTAAAGGCATTAGAGAAGATTTGATGTTGTTGTTTAGTTATTTTCAATCATGCCCAACTCTTTTTGATCCAAATTAGGGTTTTCTTGGAAAGATACTAGAGTGGTTTGCCACTTCCTCCTCCAACTCATTTTACAGATGAGGAAACTAAGGCAAACATGATTAAGTGACTTGCTCAGAGTTACACAGATAGTAAGTGTCCAAAACTGGATTGAACTCATGAAGATAAATCTTTCTGACTTAAGGACCAATCTAATAACAGGTCTTCCTAACTCCAGGGCTAGTGCCATATTCAGTGCACCACTATAACATAATGAGCAGTCATGGGTGAATTGTGATTGTACTACCTTTAGCAGCCCTTCTTATTTCCCTCCCCCTCCCAGGAAAAAAAAAAAAGAGCCCTACCTTTCTCTCAAAATTTCCCTATTTCTGTTCTCTACCACCCTCCTAAATCATAACCATCATATTATCCTTGACTTCTTAGCTACCCTTACCCTACCTTTCCAATCAGTTCTGGCATCTTGTCATTTCTTCTTCTATAACATCTCTGTAATCCATTTGCTTCCCCCTACTCATACAAACAACACTTCAATTTGCTCTTTATCACATCTCATTTAGATTATTACAGTAGCTTCTTAATTAATTTTCCTGCTTCAAATTTCTCTGCTAAAATGATTTTCCTAAAGGGAAGGTCTGATCGTGTTGCTCTCTTCTCAACAAACTCTGTTGGCCCCTTGTTGGCTCTAGGATAAAATATTATTTTACCTTTATTTCATGCTTCTTCATTTATCTTTTTTTCTCTTAGTATAGTAGTACATGCATTTATTAACAAGTAAATGTAAAAATATTGGGAATGTGTGATCTTTAAAAAAAAACACCTAAGGATACAGAAATATTTGGAAAATACTGCTTTAGAGATATGTTCTACTTCTGCTTAGTACTTTCATCTTGGTCTTTTTCACATAATCTCACCATATGAAATAGTCTATTTTGGAAAATATTGATGCTTCTCCATCAAAGATCTTAGGGATGGTACACACTATTCAGGTATGTTCAAATGAGACCTTCCTAGTAAAATAACTGACCTTTGTCTCTCTGAGTAGGCGTGATGTAGAGAACAGGGCCCAAGTGAACCTGCACTGAACTTGGGAAGGATGCAAAAATATGGCATAATCCGGGTGAATGCCCAGAAAGGGTGTCTCTTTCTGAATCATTCATTCCTTTATTTCTTCTGCCATGATCTAAGAATTACCTCACCCAAGCCCTAGACTACCATTCATAATCCAGGATATATTCTGCCACTACATGGATTCCCATTGCATCCTTATCTTGCAAATAACAATGATTCAGATATATCTTTGATACTTTCTCCTTTATTCTATTTCTGATGCCCTTGGGTTTCTCAGATTAGGCAAATAATTATTCTTTATCAATGGCATCAAACTCAAATAAATATGTTGTTATTTTTCAATCATTTCAATTATATCTGACTCTTCATGACCCTATTTGGGGCTTTCTTGACAAAGTTGTTGTAGTGGTTTCCCATTTCCTTTTCCAGTTCATTTTACAAATGAGAAAACTGAGGCAAACAAGATTAAGTAATTTACCCAAACAGCTCTTTCTGAGATCAGATTTGAACTCAGGAAGATGAATCTCTCTGCCTTCCGATTCAGTACTTTATCCACTGAACCACCATCTGCAAGGGCCATATATTAACTTGATTTCATATTTTATTTGTTTTGTCAAATATTTCCCAGTTATAGTTTAATCTGATTTGGAACATGTTCTAGAGTGTTTAGGGTCAGGTATTTGACTCTTCTCTCAGTTGTATTCCCACTTCTTGCCTACATATCTTTTCAAAGGTTATCTTCCTCTTTACCTGGTGTGAGGAGGGGGTCTGTCATGTTTTTGTCTTACTTTTCCCAGCATCTAGCATATTGTCTAATACATAGGAGTTGCTTAATAAACGCCCATTAATCATGGCTTATTTGAAATATTTTCCTTTCTCACTACTGACTCCCTTCAAGTCTCAGTTAAAGTTCCACATCCTATATGAAGCCCTTTCCTGATCTCCTACTCACTAGTATTTTCTCCCACCTTCTTACACTTATGTTTTTCATTTATTTGTATATATCAGAAGTTGTTATGGGCCAGAACTTGAAACAAGGTATTAAGTGGAATTGAGGAGACAATGGTTAAATCTAGTTTAGCATTGATTTAATCTTACAACAAATAATGGTTTCCTAATGATATAATGATTGATTTATACTCGGTGTAGAGCATATAAGGAAGAAGCTCTCAGGGCCAGAAAAGACAAGCACACTAAAAACTCAGAGGCTGAGACAGATTTATTCCATCGTCCACCTTTGTGATGACTGGAGGCTGAAGCACAAACATTTAAAGTTGGAGAGATTCAGAGGACAGAAAAGGTGGCAGGAGCTCAAGTTCTTGGAAATAAGGAGAGAGAGGAGAAGCCTCTAAGAAAGCTAACCAGGCCCCAGGAAAGGAGACAAGACTTTGAAGGAGACAATAAAGGATTTGGACTTTAACCTTGTCTACACTTGTGGTGATTATTGAACTGAAATGAAGACTGCTCCCAGACACCCCAAGGAAACTGAACCAAAAGAGAACATTACAAGAAGTAGCAAGTTTTGTTTCAGATTCCCAAGTGAAGCCCATAACAGATTAAAACATAATTGGAAAATACTGAACAAAATAATGAAAAGGCAAAAAATACCAAAAAAAAAAAAAAAAAAAAAAAAAAAAAAAAAAAAAAAAAAAAAAAAAAAAAAAAAAAAAAAAAACCAAAACCCCACAATATGTGTGTCAATATGTAGCTCACAAGCATCCTTTCTAGGGTTTAATAGTCCTTACTTCTATTTGAGCTTGATACTGTTATGCCACAGTTCTCAGTTTCCATAATTATCCTGACCTAGTCTCCCTGCTTCTCAGTTTCCCTGCTTCTCAGTCCTGCAAAACCTCCCCTCCCTCTTTATCAGGATATTTGATTAGGATAAAAGATCTTATGTTTTGGAATATCAGAATGCCTCTCCCTATCCCAAGCTATCAGAATGTCAGATACTGTCTTATCAAGATGCCTTGCCCCAAGTCCGGGGTGCCTCCCCCTGATTGTGTCATCTCATCTCGGGAGGCTCACCCCATCCTGTCAGAGTCCCATTCCTGATCTCAGTACCCTGACTCTGCTCCTGCCTCCCTCTATCCCTGTATCTGAGCCACGTGCCTATATGTCATTGAGAACTCTCATTGTTGGCTGGATTCTTGGAGATGATAGTCTCATTCAGCCCTGGGACCAAACCATGGATCCATATGGTCCCAGCATATCTCTCCATTTAATAAATTATTAAATATTCTCTAATCTCTATCTTGCTAGTTTCTCTGGCATTACAATACTAGGGGTGTATATAGTGTTTTCTCCCAGTAGAATATAAGCTTTTTAATAATATGTATTTTTGTCTTGTCAAAATCTATATTTTTATCAGCAAAGAGAGTTACCCACTAAAGAACTTACTCTAATAAAGTAAATTCTACCGATATAAATTCTATTTATAGTCTCAGAGATTTGCTTAATATTCCATAGCCAGTGTATGGTCAAACAGGGAGGGACTTGTTCCCATGTCTTCCCAATTTAGAACCTGGCTCCCAAGCTACTATTCTATGCTGATTCTCCATCTGAAGGACTGGGAGAAATGATCTTTTTTTTTTTCCCTTGTGCCAACTGTTAGCTCCCCACATTTTTGGATGTATATAATGTGAGGATTCATTTTGCTTGAATATCGTTAATAAAAACAAAACAAAACAAACAACAACAACCAAAGCAAATACCACATTCAAAGAAGACAAGTTCAGGAGGCCCCTTAGCATCTTGTATGTTTGTTACAAAAGTTTTGTCCTTCTTGTCACTATCCTAAAGAAAACTTTTCTCTTCTCATAACTGGATTTTCTCACTAACCTGCCTCAGAATTCTTGCCTAATCCAATCCATCCTATGCTCAGACATTAAAGTGATTTTCCTGAAGTACTATCTTTTCCCCAATAAATTCCAATGACTTCTTTTTGCTTTCAGAATCAAATAGAAATCAAATAGAAAAATGTCCTGTTTGCATTTAAAAAATATATCTTTCATAACTTAGTTCCCTTTTACCTTTCTGTGTAATGCCGGAGAAACTGAGCAAGACAGAGATTATAGAATAATTTTATAGTTTATTAAATGGAGAGATTTACTGGGACCAAATGATCCATGTTTGGTCCCAGAGCTGAACGAGATTATCTTCTGGAAGAATCCAGCCCTGAATATCAGACAGCAAGACTCTTTTATAGGATAACAAGAACAATGACATAATGGGGGAGGTACTTGGATGGGGATAACTTAATGGGGGGAGGCACCTGGGATGACATAATGGAGGGAGGTACTAGAGAGATTACTGATATTCTAATGACGTCTAAAATGGATAGACCTTTATCCTGTCAAACATTAAGAAGGAATGATTATAGCCTAAAGATATAAAACCTTTATCTCATCAAACATTAAGAGGGAAGGGTTATAACCTGAGACAGAGTAACTAAATAGGACAATTGGGAAATTGGGTCAGGACATTAAAAGGGAACTGTGGCACCACATTTGGTCTTCTTAAATCTTACACGCTGACTTTTTGATCCATGATACTGGCTTGTTGGCTGGTTCTTACTGGTTGTTCCAAGAGCAAGGCATTCCATTTCTCAGTTCCAGGTTTCATGTTAGCTATTTTCCAAAACTAGAATAGTCTCCCTCCTTCTTTTCCACTCCACTCCACACAATTGACCTTCCCAGATTCCTTTACAACTGCATTAAAATTCCACTATGGGAAGCCTGCTACAACCCCAGTTAATTCTAATGCCTTTTTTGAGTAATTATTTCCAATTTATTCAGGAATTGAGTAAATTGGCTTTGCATAGATACATTTTATCTCTTCCATTAGATTATAAATTCCTTGAGGGTAAGAAATGACTTTAATCTCAGAGTTTGCCACAGTTCCTGGCCTAGTAGTTAAATGCTAAATAAATGTTTATTGATTGACTGATTTATTTTCAAAGAGCTAGAGGGAGGAAAAGAAAACAAATTCTTCTTTCTTTTTTTTTTTTTTGAGAAGCATTTTCAGTAGAGAGATTTAATATACCCTAGTCTATATGACTACAGCCAAATAACTTTATTCTTCCATTCTCTAAACAATTCTTTGTATTTAAGAAGCAAATAAATTTCCATTCTGGCTTTATAGAGGAAATTGCTCACTGTGGGCATACTAAAACTATAAAATTGTAGTTCTAGACTAAAGAAGTTTAGTATTATTAGGTAGAAAAAAGAATTAGAGTGTAGTGAAAAAAGTTGGACCTTGAGTAACAGAGTCATGAGTTCAGATGTTACCACTACCTTATATTGATGGTGTTGATCCTGAGATGTCATTTAACCTCTTTGGTGTTCCAACTAACTCCTTTATACTTCATTAGTAGAATTTTTTCATCTGTGAATTCCCTCAAACAATATTTTCCAAACTGCTACCAAAAACCCTGACATGTACTAAGAATTTTTTTTTAAACAATGCTATATCATTTGTTAGTAGAGTATTGAAAAATCATTTTAAGGGATTTTACTACAAGGATCCTGCCAATGTTTATTTAAACTTAAGGGATTCTTCTAATTTGGAAAAGTTTGAGAATCACAGGCCCACAGCAAAAATAAATAAATAAAGGTCCAATCTCTATCCTTTCCCCTGTTGGATTGGATTTGGAGGCATAAACATAAGTTTTAACCCCTGTTCTTTCCTTATGAATTGGGTGACCACCAATTTATCCTCCCTGAACTTCAATTACCTAATTCCTAAAATTGAGATAACAATGTCTATGTGGTCTATCTATTGAGGTATTTGTAAGGATGATACACATACAATGTATTTGTAACCTACAAAAGACTACAAATTTTTCTTAATTTATTCTAGTATCTGCTATTTAAGTAGAGTATGGAAGACAGAGACTATTCAAGTAAATAAGCAAAAGTAGGAGAGAGAAGGGAAAAAATAACTAAAGAAAAAGAGGGAGAAAGATAAAATGGGAGGGAGAGAGGCAAGAGAAGAAGACAGATAAATGGCAAATAGAGAGAGACATATAGACAGAGACAGAGAGATAGAAAGATATTCAGAGAGAATTACACACAGAGAGAAAAGAGACAGAGACAGGTAGAATGAAGGGACAAATCAAAATCTGATTTGAGATTGCACTGCAGACAAGTCCCTTTTTAGAATTTTATCACAGTAGTTTTCTGTACCTAATTAATGTTGCCTTTCGAAATGGCAATCAAGAAGAAAACAGCTTCATTTCATGTGAACTTAACAACATAATGGGATAAGCATTCCTGTAACTTATTGAGATTACCTAGTCAGAGTAGGGATTTGGGTGCTTTTCTAACTAGTAACAGTAATAGCTGACTCCATAATTGAAGGGAGATTGAGATAAGGCTGTTGCCCATGCAGGGTAAAGCCAGATAGTGTCAATCAAAAAAGAAAAATTGTTTCTGCTACAAAGGGATTTCATTGAGGAAGAATTGTTCTAAGTTATGAGTCCACAATATTCTACAACTCCTGTTATGTCACAATTCTCAGTCTCCCTAATTATCCTGACCCAGTCCTGACTCAGTTTCCATGCTTTTCAGTCCTGCAAATACTCCTCTCCCTCTTTATCAGAGTATTTGAGAAGGATAAAAGATCTTATGTTTTAGATGCCTCTCCCTATCCAAGCTATCAGAATGTCAGATACTGTCTTATCAAGATGCCTTTCCCGTGTCCAGGGTGCCTCCCCCGATTATGTCTTATCATCTCTTCACAAGTGCATTTAATATGTTTTACAACTTATTTGGCTATCAATAACTTATATACCCTAAGCTTTTCTTCAGGGCCCAAGTATAAACCAAAGGATTTCACTAGGATACTGGATGAAATTTTGTATAACATGTGTAATATTTTCACTGGTGAATTTTAATAATCAAATGCTTTTCATGTAAAGTTGCAAAATAGAATGATGTCGCCAATATTGAATAGTTTTTGTCATACACAATATATCATGCTCAGAAATGAGATTTATTTGGAATGTTTTCTGTTCAATTCTTTTGATTAAAAAAATCACATTCAAGAAACCATAATTGCAGAAGAGACAAAAGCAATTCTTTTGTTATATAATTTTCACACTGATATACTTATATTTTTAATTAAAACAACCATGAAACACAATTATTCATAAACTAAATTAGATATTTTTTTTTCTCCTCAATAGTAGGAAGAACTTCTTTTGAGAATGTAGGGTCTTCTGGCTTTATTCACATGGAGTTGCCTCTTCAGGATATAAGGGGTTTTCCTCTTCATGATTTCTTCTTTTTCACGGTTCAGATTTCCAGATTCAAGAACATCTTCCTGGAGTAACTGTAATACAAACAGAATCTGAATGAATTGGGGATAGGATAATTATAATTCTTTACACCTATATAGCACATAATAGTTCAAAAACTCCTTTCATTTAGTGGAGAGTGTTGAAGACCTGGAATCAAAAGGATCTGAAATCAAATGTGACCTTAGCCACTTACTGGTTGTATTACCTACTCTGTCATTTTAACCACTGCTTGCCTCAGTTTCCTCATCTGTAAAATGGGAATAAAGATAACACTTGACTTTCAGGGTTTTTGCAATGAAAAAATAAGATAATTGTAAAGCATTTTTCAAACTTTAAAGGGATAAATCAAATGTTAGCTATTATTATCATTATTAATGTTATCACATGTGCTCCTCAAAATAACCACAATTTTATAGCTAAGGAAACTAATGAGTTTAAAATTTTGATTCACTTTATTACCCATAAAGTATCTTTTCTAAGAAACATTTTTTAATCAAAAGATCAGTCATTAAAATTTAAATAATTATTAATAATTATTCAGGAGCTTTCCTGAGTCTTACTTTCCTAAGACTCACATGACATGGGGAGATTAGGAGTAGAACACAAGACTCCCAACTGCTAATACAATATTCTTCCTACTAGATTCATTACCCCTCTACTTTATGGTGAGTTCTACACAGCTTGTACATCAGAGACATGTCCATTGAATCCCAGTGGCTTTTAGGGTATTGTTCATATTCTTTTAGTTTAGGTGGCTAGTTGAATACAAAGAAAAAACTAAGCACAAGGACTTTTCTTCAATTTATTGGCCCTGGTCAGTTTCTGGCAAATCTAGAAAGTCATCCCATGAATAAAAAAATGAAAGGAATGAACTTCTATAATCTTCCATTGTATGTATCATTCTGAAAGTAAGCTGAGGGTTTATTTTGCTTCAAAGGTCTACCCAATGTAACTTTGGAGTCCAAGAACAAATCTAGTTTTTTTTGTTTGTTTGTTTTGTTTTGTTTTGTTTTGTTTTAAATTAGAGTAGCTACAAATTTTGGGGATATCTTAGAATTCAGATTCCAATCATCACTCCAGATCATTCTAGATCCATATATCTGAGATAGATCGAGGAGGAAAAAGAACAAGGAGGGGGAGGAACAGAAGGAGGAGAAGGAGAAGGAGAAGAAAGAAGAGAAGGAGGAAAAAGAAAAGAAGAAGAGGAGATGACATTATTCAAGAGAATTAGAATAAGAATGAGGAAATAAGAAAATGCTTCTTTAGTGCAGGAGTTTTTCTCTTCTTAATTGGTATGCTGGACATCTAAAATAGCATTACAAGCAGGTGTTATAGGCCTTGAGTAAATGTTTATTGAATTAAATATATGTCACAAATTAATGTCACTAGCAGAACATCAATTTGGTGATGGTTTTTGTTTTTGTTTTTCCTGTCAAAATTGATGTTACCCTAGCTTCCAGTTATCTCATATGTACTATGCATTCCAGACAAGGCCTACTTCACATTTCCATACAGGATCTTTCCATGTATGTATTAGTTCCCTCTAATAGAATGTAAGCTTTTTGAGGACAAGGTCATTTAAATTTGTATGCCCAGGTTTGAACTCAATGCCTAGAAACCAACAAATGTTTAATAATTTTGACAACTTCATGTGAATCGGATGGAATGGAATTCCATGGATTTGTGGTATACCTCTTAGCATTCTGTTTACCCAATTCAAAACAGAAAGAGAATGTCTAGTCTGAGGAGAGAGGGAAAATAAATGAGGAAACAAGTCCAATCAAGTATGGCCTATTCTTAACGAAGCTAAGTTTGTTTTTTAAGATTGCTTGCTTTTGAATACATTATTTTCATTCTTTTATTTGAATATTATAGAAATTTGTCAAGAATCAAAATTAAATTTCCTGGTTTGAGGGCCAATTACTAGCCCCTTTTTCAAACTTACCAAAATTTTTTCTTGATAACTATAATCAATAATCATCCCTGCTAGTTTCCTAACAATATCCTAAGATATCTGTCTGGTCCTGGTGATTTTAACTCATTGAGGGCAGCCAGGTTCTCCCTTACCATCTCCTCATTTATCTTCGGTTTCACCTCCCTGTTAATCATTTTTGTTTTATCATCCCCAGTCCAAAGATCATCCTCCTTGGAAAGAAAACAAGCAAAATAAGTTTTGAGTTAATGTATCCTCATCACAATTATCCATTATCAACATTTCATTCACCCTGAGCAAGATTCTCTCTCTTTGATTTTGCTTTTGTCTCCAACATAAAATAATGATCCATTTTTTGTGATCCAAAATTTTTGATCTCAAATTTCAGGCCATTCTGAATGTTAGTATTTCAGACACAATTAGTATAATATAGTGCTGTATTTTAGCATTCATTTTCACTTATATCATTTTGTTTGAATCTTATATACACATCTTTAAAATATTAGACCATTAAATGCTATATCTTTTCTCTGAACCATTTTAAATCACCTCTCTCCAAATCTGACATAAACATCAAATTATATCTGATATTCTTCTCTATCTCAAAATTCATGAAAAATTTGTCATCTGCTCCCAAGGTTGCTGCTGGTTCCATAACAACAAAAAAATCCCTTCTTAATGGTGAGATATATGTTCAGAATAACAATTTCCCCATATACATCTATTTGAAAGAAAAGATAAAACCATATTGTTATTTTTCCTTTTTAGCTTTTCTGCTGTTAACAGGATAGGAGTAAACCTCCAGCAGATGTCCAGAGAGCTGAGGTCCCTAATTGCTTCTGAATTATGCTTCCATATTAGGTGTTGTGGCATGCCATAAACTATTCATAAAATTCCTCCTTCTCTCTAAAATCTCAAGAAATATTTTGATAACAATATCACTTCCATTTCTCTCTCCACAGAACCTCACCCAAATGTTTTTAACCTAACTTTCTCTTCTGGTTCCTAGACTTTCTCACACAACAGTATCTTTTGAATATATAATAATATTCAAACCAATGAATTTATAACTGTTTCACTTGAATAAGATGTAGACCTTTTTGGAATTTTATTCTGGTTGCTAGTCACATCTTACCATATCTCAGTGATTCCTGTTGAGGTCAAATTTGGTTCATTATTTTAGGAATTCTCATCACTTTGCTTAGTATCCAAAAGTTCATTTTTTTTTCTTTTTTTCTTGTTTGTGAGTTTTTTTTTTGTTTTAAATGTAAACATTTCATTCTATAGTTTTTATGTCTGGTTCTTTTTGTTTGTGAATTACATTGTTTTTCCTGCTAGTTTTCCTATGTTATAACTGCTTATCAAATTTGGGAAATCTATATGCATTTTCTCTCTACCCCTTCCTTTTTTTGCCTGCCTTTCAAAAATTCAAGAAAATATGTTTTTACCAGCCCTTATTCTCCAAAATAAATGATAAATTCTAAAACAAATTTTGTATATTATCTTAATTATTCTAGCATATAATTTAATTCTTATGCCAGATAGTAAGCATAGTAGTGTTGATCATAGTAGTGATGGTGGTAGTAGTGGTGATAGTGATAATTGTAGTAGTAATGGTAGTTAGTGGTGGTGGTAGTAGTAGTAGTAGTAGTAGTAGTAGTAGTAGTAATAGTAGTAGTAGTGGTGGTGGTGGTGGTGGTGATGGTGAGGGTGGGGGTAAGGGTGATAGTAGTGATAATAGTAATAAGTATTTTAAAAGTGCTTTATTTGCAAAAAACTTTACATATATTAATTTATTTGATCCCCTGTAAGGTAGATGCTATTATTATCCCTATTCCTCTGATGAAGAAACTGAAGCAGAGTTTATCAAATGATTTGACTAGGATTCTACAGCTAGCAAGTATCTGAGGGAAGATTTAAATTCATATTTTTCCATTTCCAAGTCCCACTCTGACTTCTCTATCATAAAACTGCCTTTATAAATAAATAAGTGTGTGAGATTGAAGAAATGGATGTTTATAAAAAGGGTGGGGAAGACTGTAAGTAGTCTAGAGCAGTTTTAAGCTATTTAACATTGATAATTATATGGAACTTTTGGTAAGCAGTGGTAATTTGAGGGGCACATAATTTCTCTCTTTCTGTTCTACATTAGTAAGAGGTGAATAAGTTTAAATAAATGAAAATTCTCTAAGCTTTTACTTATAGTATTCTAATCTTTGTATTAATGCATGAGTCTTTTTAAATAACCTAAACAACTTTCATTTAATGGTCTTTTTTTTAATGTGCTCAGTTGGTGGTACTATCTCAGAAGCACCTACCGTACATCCCAGATCAAAAAACCTGAAAATTAATTCAGCATCCAAAAGATGTTCTTCCCATATGCTATTCATGGCTATTAACTAGCCACTGTGTTCCTATCTTGGAAGCAATGAGCTGAGGTTGAACTACACTAGCTTTACAATGATTAATCGGCAATCTAAGAGAGTTATGGAATCACCATACTAAATCTTGATGGGAAAAGGACACCATGCATGGCTTATACTTAAAGACATTTTGAATGCTTATTTTGATGGTAATATATTCCAATATTTTACAGACAGAATTTTTTTAAGTATTTTAGAAAATATATTTCCAGTTGCTTGCCTATCTTAGGATAAAATATTTAGTCAAACTTTTGTATGTTTGACAAATTTTGAGTTCATTAATATTGTCTGTCTTGATAGACTTCAAAAAGTGATGGATAATAATTGGATAAAACCTTTAAATAATAGATTTCAATCTGCTATTATCCCCTTGAGAGGAAGAAGAGGGGAAAAAATACTATGACAAAATAACATTTCCAAATCTTTAGTTCCATGATTTAATAATGTTACTATTTTATTTTAAATCATTCAATAATGTGTTAAATTGTTGAAAAGGTTATTACATTTTCTTTCTTTCTTTTATTTTTGAATGGAATTGTTTTCCTTCATTCTTTTTTTTGCTTGTTTGATTTTACTAAGGCAATTGGAGTTAAGTGACTTGCCCTGGATCACACAGCCAGGAAGTGTTAAATGTCTGAGGTCAGATTTGAACTTGGGTCCTCCTGACTTCAGGCTGGTGCTCTATCCCTGCACCACTTAGTTGTCCCAAAAGGTTACTACTTTATAGCATGTTTCCCTTTCAGATATATTCTAAATTAGAACATATTTGATATGACAAATTGTCTTTCTTTTCATTTGGGGTTGAGGGCAGGATGGAGGTGTCTGTCAGAAAAAATACTCTAATTTTGTTATTTGCCTATTGTAGCCATAAGTATCTTATCCTTTGTCATCAATTAATATGGCATAGAATAAAGAATAGGGAACTTATGAATCATGGAATTAGGAAGATCTACTGGCTTCTTTTCTTTTCTGTGACATATATTAGCTGTGCAATTAGAAATGTCAATTAATTTCTCAATGCCCTAGAGACTGCCTAAGATAATACATTTCAGAATAAGTTGTTGATCTACACTATAAAGAGAATTAAGAGAATGTTCCCCACTCCCCAAAAATATAATTTTGGATCCCCTATCTCTACCTCCCCTAAAATAATTTGCAAAAGCAAGAATTTCTTTAAGAGTAGGGAAATTGAATATTATTTTGAATCAAGAAATGGCAAAATGAAAATTGATCAGGCTTACATATTTTTTTCCAGTTACTTTCTGTTCTATGTGCCTAAATAGGAACACTGGAAGTAATACAGCTATGTCTTTCCTCTTTTACTCTATGACAAATTGGGAAAATTGCTAATCATAGCCCATTGTGAATACTGTGATCAACATAAAATTCAAATATGAAAGATGGACAATTGTCATAGCTCTCAATCTAAAAAGTATTTAATTCTGCTCCTCTCTCAACCCAACATAGAAAGATTTTTTAAAAGTTATTTTGCTTGCCAGTATTTTATTTCCCCACGGCTTTAAAAATAAATCCAATAAATATTTATTAGGCAACTCTTTTGTGAATAGTGAGAGGCAACATGATTTAGAATATGAGAAGCTTGTCTCAGAGCCATGGAGACACTAGGTCTAGATTTGCATCTGATATATACTGACTCAGTGAACCTGAGTAATCTGATAATCTTCTCAATGTCTAAAGCAATTAAAACTAGACATTACAGGGAAGGTGCTAATCTACATTGACAAAGAGAAATCCTCACTGGGAGTTCCCTACTTCAGTAATGAAGTCGTATGTCCATCTATCCCTGCGTACAAAAAACACTATATGCTAGATTTGGGGAGGGGATCCAACTCCTATTGCCAAGTAGCTTACACTCTACTGGATTTTGATGCTATACCTTTCCAAGACATCAAGCTAGTTCCAAACCAGTCCACCTACGTAGCTAAAATGTCAAGAGTAATCCTTTCATTCCTTTAGTGGTCATCAAACAGCTCTATGGGATAGATTTCTCATTAACATTTTTTAAATAAACTTCACAGAATGAATCTTCAGAATAGGAGGAATAATACTAACAGTACCAATAATAAACACTTATATAGCACTTTATTATTTGAAAGACACACACACACACACACACACACACACAAACATATATATATATATATATATACACACACACACACAGGCTCTGTGTATATGTATGTATATTTTAAATAAATTGATTGATAGATATCTCACAATCATCCTTTGAGATAGATGCTATTAGTATCCCTGTGATAACATATGTGGAAACTGAGGCGCAGAGATAAATCAATTTTCCAGGATCAAAACAAAGTATCTGAGGCAGAATTTGAATTCAAGTCTTGCTGACTAAACATCTAATACTTGATCTGCTATGACAACATTTTGTATTCTGTGAAGCAGGGAAGCTGTTTTATCTATGCTAAGTAGGATTCAAGCCTTCAAATGATTTGTTCTGGGAATGGTATTACAAGTGAAATTACATCCTTGCAAATAAACTTCATAATCAAAATCTGGATAACATCTCCAAATGATGCATTTGATGTATGAATAATTAAGCCCAATTATCTAGATTGATATTTTATAATTATTGGTTCACTAACTTATTAAGAAAATTTGTTTTAAAATTGTAAATCTCCATTAAAATATACCCTCCTTCTAAATTTGGAGGAAACTATTTTACTTAACCTCAAATATTTGAAAAGTACTTTGATGTTTACCAGAACTGGGAGTCTACATCATTCATCACCAACATTTTTGATAATTTTGCTATTATTGTAGTTGTCAGAATTGGGGGAAAAATCAATAGAAATCAGCAGTAAATCCATGTTACAAAAACTAGGTTTGCATTTCATGTCTTACCTCCCAGTGCTGAAAAGCTCTGCTACGGCAGATTTTCTGGAGCTGGTAAATGGTCAGCATCGCTTCCAAGTTAAAGCCTTCCAAAGTTGATAACTGCCTTCTCATAACAAGCTCATCTTCACCAGTCTCCCCTGTTTCTTCAGCTGGGCTATTTAAGTTATTGACAAGGCTGCACACATTCAGCAGGGTCATTTTCCAGTGAGGAAATCTTGCTTTATTGATCTGTGATAGGCAAAAAAAACATATAAAACTGAAGATCTCATTTTCAAATTGGTTTTACAGTGAGAAAATGAGAAAACTGGTGATAGAGCCAAGCTTGACATTTTAAATAAATTATTATTTTTTGATGTTAGATTCTGTGATTTATATTTAAAAAAAACAAACAAACAAACCACAAGCATTGGGCCCTCCTATCTATTGAGCTGGGGGAGGAACCTTAAAAATCATCTTTTCAATCCTGTAGTCTCATTTTATTAAATAAGGATACTGATATAATGTAATGATAAAAAACAAGGAAATGGTTAATTATTTTATCTTTTGCAGTCTTTCTAATGAAATATTATGATTTCATGAAAATGTTTTGAACTTTTAAATCCATTTTTAAATTTTATAAACAATTCCAATTAATCATTAGCAGCTA
Source organism: Sarcophilus harrisii (assembly GCF_902635505.1). NCBI lineage: Eukaryota > Metazoa > Chordata > Mammalia > Dasyuromorphia > Dasyuridae > Sarcophilus > Sarcophilus harrisii. The sequence goes on from NC_045430.1 coordinate 42,503,546, forward strand.
CATTTTCATATTCAGATAAAAAGAAAGGAAAAGTGTAATTCCAATGATCATCATTATTCCCTGAAAGTGAAAAAATCATCAACTATGTTGTAAGATATGAAAAGGAATGGAAAAATAGGAACTTGACCTATACAGGATCCTAGAATATTTTAAATAGAAAACAGTAGTAGTAACAAATTAATATAATATTATTATAATAGCAAAAGCAACAGCTTGAGCTTCATACATATTCTCATTTGATCATCATTATAACCTGAAAAATAAAGTACTAAGATATTGTCATTCTCTTTCTATAGAGGAAGAAACCCGTGCTCAGAAAGGTTAAATAACTTGAGAAGCCACTAGATGGCACCATAATGCACGGAGCATAGTGCCTGCAGTCAGGAATAAATAAATAATAATAAATTCAGTTTCAGACACTTGCAAGGAATAAATAAATAATAATAAATAAATCCAGTTTCAGATACTTGCAAGCAAGTCATTTAACCTCTGATTGCCAAAGTTTAAACATCTGTAAAAAGGGGTGGGAAATGTGAACGATAATAACAACCTGTCTTTCCAGATTGTTTAAGAGTAAAATGTGATAATATTTGCAAATGATTTTGCCAGCCTTAAATCACTATTTAAATGCTATCTACATATTATAGAAATACAAGAAAAAGGCATAAGAGCTGAAATCAGAACACAGCACTCTATGTACTGTTCATAAAAAGGGAATGGATTTAAATTAAGAGCCCCTGTGGTAATTCCTTGCTTTTGAATTGCAATCTAATCCTATGACCATAAGAAGTTACCTGCACACAAGAGCAACATAGCATAATAGTAGAAAAATAGAACAGATCTGATTTTCTGAAGATCCACAGGATAAGAATTTGTTTATAATATTACTGTTTATTCTGAGAGGAAGTAAGACCTCTTGCATCAAGTTCTGCTTTTGACACTTCTTATCTATGTAATCATGAATAAGTCTCTTATACTTTCAGGGTTCAAGGCAACTTCCTAAGACTAGACATTGAAAAGAAGATAGAAGATGGTCACTTGAACTGGTAGAAAGAGTTTCCTGATCTAAGAATTTCCAAGTCAAATCTTGATCTTATGATTCTGTGACTACTGCTGTACAAATGCATAGAAATGATATTAATTATACTCATTAAACTTTGCAAATATTGAAAGAATCAATTCTCACTATCTTGTAGGAAGCTTATTAGAGGAGATGTTATGTAGAACAATGTTAAATGTTCTGTTTTTGTTTTTTAACATAATGGGATATTAAAGATATGAACAGAGTACAATGTATGCTCCTCAATCCGCATTTACCTTCAGAAAAAACAGTAATAACCTCACCCTGTAGATCCTCACCAGGAAATCAGGTCTTGCAAAATAGATGAGATACAGTATGAAAAATAGATGCTATTGTATTGCTAGTTAATCACTACAAATTGATGCATCATTTAAAAAAAAAGTGACAGCCTCTCATTTTCTGTACTTTCTAGCAGGTGATAAAAGCAAATGGTGACAAAGTGAACAGAATGAATATATGTGCAAAATTAAAAGACTCTCGAACTAAGAAAATATTGAAAATTCAGGAAGGATCCATCTCGTCTCACATCTAAAGAATTATCCCAACTCAATTCAACTGAACAAACACTTTTTAATTTTATTTTAGGTAAGGCAATTGAAATTAGGTGAGTTGCCCAGTCACACAGCTATAAAGTGCTAAGTATCTAAGACTGGATTTGAATTCAGATTCTCCCCATTTCAGGGCTAGTGCTCTATCCACCGAGCTAACGACCCCTGAACAAACACTTCTTGAGCCCATGCAATGAGCAAAACACTCTACTCAATTTGTGGAATACAATGATTTTTAAATAGAACCTTCTATTGCCCCAACTAGATTTTATTCTACTTTATTGCCATAATAATGATAGATAAAGGCCAAAGACAATACAATAACAGCTCTGGTTACAGAAGAAATGTGAGCAGCTAGGTACTGTAGGATAAAACTGTCAGGCTTGAGTTTGAATTAGGTCTCAGGTACAAGCTGTGTGATATCTGGGCAAATCACTTAATTCTGTTTGCCTTAGTTTCCTCATCTGTAAAATGAGCTACAGAAATAGCAAACCAGTCTGGTGTCTTTGCCAATAACAAAAACAAATAACAACTACAAAAACATAAAATGTCAGATACAACTGAATAATGGCAGTAAAACCTGAAGGATTATCTCCATAAAAGGAGATTTCAACCTTTTTTTTTGCATCAATACTTATTTGTTTTAAGTTCTTTCAGTAATCAAAATTCCACAAAAATCATCACTGTTAAAAACTATCCCTATGAGTAAGATATTTAAGGAAGTGGTTTAACTTTATATCTAGTTGACTATATAATAGCTATAATATTATAATGTAATAATATTATATATTATAATTATAATAACTATAATATTTTAATATAATATATAGCCATTATTCCTTATTTATAGATTTTGTTGGATTTTTTATCAGCCTTTCTCTATAATCTATATCAAAAGCAGAAAACAAGAGTAAATCTTAAAAGTAATAGCCAAAAAAAATAAAAAGGTATCCTTTCCAAACTAATTTTTTCAATAAATTAGTAGTTTGGTGAATGTGTTATATTATGAAAGACCAGAATATATATATATATATATATATATAATATATATATTTATGTTATATATATATATATATATAAATCAGGAATATTATTTTGAAATTATTACTGATTTTGGAAGATCTACTTTGAACCTTAAAAACTCACCAATGCAGAGATGATAAATTTTTGTCATTCTAATAGAATAAAAACTATTTGAGACCTCACAGTGCTTCACTTTAGTCTGTCTTTTCCTTTGTATTTACAGCAATGCCCAGTGCTTTGCAGATATTTGATAAATGTTTCTTGAATTCAATTATTGAAATAGTATAATCCAAAGTGCTTTAATCTAGGAAATAGAGGGCCTGGGTTTTATTTGACCTACTTTCCCTGTTCTCTTGTGCAAGTCCTACCAGGTTAACCTCTATTTATTTCTCTGTAAAATGGGAATGAATATTTAAACAAGCAGTTTTCAGATGAAGAAATTAAAACATAAGAAAAATACTCTAAATCACTATTGGTTAGAGAATACAAATTAAAACAATTCTAAGGTACCACCTCATACCTATCAGATTGTCTAATATGACAGAAAAAGAAAATGCTAAATGTTGAAGGGGATTTAAGAAAACTTGGATACTAATGCCCTGTTGGTAGAGTTATGAACTAGTCTAATGGTCATGGAAAACAATTTGGAACAATATATATATATATATATATATATATATATATATAAATCAGGAATATTATTTTGAAATTGCAAAGTGCACACTGTGCACACCCTTTGATCTAACAATACCATTACTAGGTCTGTATCCCAAAGAGATCCTTTTAAAAAAAGGGGAAAGGACCCACATATACAAAATTTTTTTTATAGCAGCTCTTTTTGTGATGGCAAATAATTGGAAATTGAGGGAATGCCCATCAGTTGGGGAACGACTGAACAATTTGTGGTACGTAATTGTAATGGAATATTATTCTTCTATAAGAAATGAGCAAGCAGATTTCAGAAAAACTTGCAAAGACATATATAAACTGATGTTGAGTAAGGTGAATAGAAGAATACTGTACATAGTAACGGCAAAGCTGCATGATGATCAGATGTGATAGACTTAGTTCTCTCTTCTCATCAATACAGTAATCCAAGACAATGCCAAAAGATTTGTGATGGAACATACCATCAGCATCCAGAGAAAGAACTATCCAGTCTGAATGCAGATCAAAGCATACTATTTTCACTTTCTTAAATTAATTTTTTTTTCTTTCTTGTATTTTTTCTCTCTTTTTTTTGATTCTTCTTTCACAACATGATTAAAATGGAAATATGTATAACATGATTGTACAAATATAGTTTTTTATCAGATTACTTGCTGTCTTGGAAAGGAGGGAAGGAAGAGAGGGAGGGAGGAAGAAAATTTTGGAATTTAAAGTATTATAAAAATTAATGTTGAAAACTATCTTTACATGTAATTGGAAAAAATAAAATGCTATTAAGTGGAAAAAATGGAAATGGAACTGGCAAACCATTCCAGTATCGTTGCCAAGAAAACCCAGAATGGGATCATGAAGAGGCAGACATTGCTGAAATGACTGAATAACAATAAAAATGTCATAGAGACTAGAAAGCTGGCCTTGCATTAGGGAAGTTTCTGACTTTGATGCATGCTAGATGAATAAATGTGGGAAGATAATTCACTTTCTCAGAACCCCGGTTATTAGAGTAGGTATATATTATGTACATGGGGAAATGATTTCTTAGGGGAGAGAAGAGGAAAGAGAGCAGACAAAACATGTCATAAAGAATTTGCTTGTCAATAATTTTGAAAAGCTTGTATTCTAGCCATCTTCATACATTTTCCAAGACTTTGTGGTACTTTTAGGTCACCTTCTCATACTAAGGATTTAAGTAACAAACAGTATATTCCTTTCTAATCACCACTCTTCTAACACCTCATGCCTCAGTCTAATGAGACCTTATTAAGTATTTCATCCAGATGACATGAATAAGATGTTCATAAATTTGAAAGGATAGGGAGATATTGAAAATTCAATTAATTCCTTTAAAACATGGCCAAATCACTAACAGCTGTCTGAAAATAAGCAAAACATAATTTTAATGGCATTTAATTTTAAATATTTCTGACATATATCAATTTGTATGGAAGTCAAGCAGTTTTCTACATTTAAAATATCAATCTAATAATTCAATTATCATTTCAAAAATCTAGTCAACAAATATGTTTAGGTGAATTTTAAGGTATGTAAAATGAGTTTTCTACCCCCTACCTCCTTTTCTCATTTTAATATCTCCTACTAATCATTATTTTACCTGAAGTATTTGTTTCTTTTTAATTTCCCTCCATATGGCCTCCTCTTCCATCTTCATAATATTCATGTATGCCTTTGAAATTCCAAATTTCTATCAAGCATTTTGAAAACCTACCTTTCTCCCCTCCTCAAAAAAAGGTTTTCATTGAGCCAATTTAGAGGTATCATTTTGTTTAGCAAGAAAGATAGAAGAAAGTTATTTTTGTTTGTTTGTTTGTTTCTGTTAAGATGTTTCCTGAAGGAATATGTTTGAACACTGCTTTTTATATTTGTTCAAATAAGGAATTAAACATCTTTTCAGCCCCAGGTTTGACTGAAGTCCAACAACAAAACAAATAAGAGTAAGAATAATTTTTTTTAAACTACAATAATAACAAAATAACACATTAAATTCAAAATTAAATCACCAGTTAGGAAAATTAACATAGCCAGTGTTCAATCTCCTCAAGAGATAGTTCCATGTAAATACTATTGATAAAAGTAAAGGGTTTTTGATCAGAAAAAAATGAAAGAGTTCAATCATACAATCTCTAAGATGCCTAATATTCTAAAATTCTTTGACATAGAAAAAAAATCATAGTGATGTAGATCTAGATGTCATCATTCAGTTCAATTCATTTCTTAAGTTCCTGTTATGTGACTGTGCTAGTTTCTATGCATACAAAGGACCAGGCAAATGAGGGGTGGAAAAGTGAAGGGTAGAGAAGTCCCTGTCTTCAAAAAACTTATTTGTAATAGGTTTTTAAAGTTATATATTTCAACCCTCTCCTTTTACAAGTGAGTAAACTGAGACCCAGAGAGGTGAAAGCTTTTATTCTTCATTCTTTGAAACCTAGATTAATGTGCTCCACATTAGTGGAGAGGGTAATTGATAATAATAATAAATAGATAAATATCTAATACTTATAAAGCATTTTAACATTTATAAAGGTTTTTATAATTAATATTTTATTCTCCTAACATTCCTGGAAAATAGATGCTATTATTACCATCCCAATTTTATAGATGAGGAAACTGAACCCAAAAAGTTCAGTGATTTTTCTGAGGATCTAGTCAGTTTTTGATGTTATATTTGAGCTCCAATCTTCCTGACATCAGAACCAGAGTTCTATCTATTCTGGTACCTCCCATTTGCCTCAGAGACTATCTAGTCAAAGACCTGCTGTTGAATTAGTATCACAGAGTGTAAGGAATTTACTACAAGAACATTGAGCTAAGTGGAAACACATTCATTTGAATTTATCTAGTCATATTAATTAGATAGAATCTATGTGTGTGTGTGTGTGTATGTGTGTGTGTGTATATATATATATATATATATATATATATATATATATATATATTCACTGGTCATCTCTGATGCATTTCTATTCAGTTTCTCTGAGAAGGTGCAGAGGAACAAATAATTGATCAATCTATAAATTGGAGAGAAGTTAGAATTCACAGATCAAATGAAAAAGATGCCAAAACACTCTCTTAAGTGTTTCTGAGCCATTTAACTTTTATTTGTCTTAGTTTTCCTCAACTGTAAAATGGGGATAATAACAGTGCCCTACCTCCCAGGATTATCATGAGATTAAATGAAATAAGATTGCACAGTGCTTTGTAAAACTTCATACACTATTATTTACTATTATTTACACACCACTATTTACTATTTACTATTATTTGTTTAAAAAGAAGTCTTTAGCCTTTCAAACACTGAATGTTAGATGTGTGATCGACTTCTATTCTGATCATATCCTGAGTGCTTTTGGCACCAAGTGATCTGAGAGATTATATTTACTAGTTTATGGAGGGTACTTCCTCCCTAATTCCTCTAGAAAGAATAATATTAGTATCCAGTCAGTATTCCAAATTCCCACTTGCTTTGGTCTCAGAATTCAGTCAGAGCTATGTTAGGTCCCCAGTATCAGAAGCATTCTTCTTTTTTTTTTTTTTAATATGAAGCAATTTGGGGTTAAGTGACTTGCCCAGGGTCACACAGCTAGAAAGTGTTAAGTGTCTAAGACCAGATTTGAACTCAGGTCCTCCAGACTTCAGGGCTAGTGTTCTATCCACTGTACTATCTACCTGCCCCCTTTGGTTTTGACCATAACCTATCTTACTATCTTATCATTGCTAAATCCATCTTGTGGCACAGTACTGGGAATTATTAGTCTATTAATGTTGGTTTTTATCTCCTTGGAGGGATATTAATTAGGTATTAGGTCCATAAGCCAGTATTGCTGTGCTCAAGTTCCCATAGACCAAACATGCATTGATTGGGAGCAAGGGCTGTTTTGGAATTTGTATACTTCATCCTGATAATAGTAAATGCTTAATAAAATGCTTTTTGATTAGCACTTTTCCAGAAAATCTCCATGGTTTCTACCTCCTTACATTTAAGTTCTTTCTGTAGCCTAAATTGCCCTGGAATTTTATATCTTTGTGAAACTATGTACTTCTCGCCTTCAAAAAATAAGCCTTTCAAGAGCAGAGGTTATTTCATTTGTGTCTATTTCTCCTGAGCTTGAAAATGTTCCTGACATATAGAAGATACTTAATAATTGCTAGAATTGAGTTGCCTATTCAAATACATCAGATCAACAGGAAACACCAGTAGTCCTAAGTGCTATGATTACATGCTGCAATAAGCTCAAGAAAAACCAACATTCACTTTTGGATGGCCTACTATTGGCACAACAAATTATTCAAATCCTTAACTATTCTTATATAATAATAATTATTGTGATGTATAATTATGTATATAATATGTAAAATATATAATATATAACTTATATTTTACATAAATCACTAAATATTCTAATATAATAGAATTAGCTGTAGCAATAATGATTTACAGCTAACATTTGTATAGTATTTACTATACTGTGCTAGAAATACTATGTCATTTGATCCTCACAGTAACCCTGGGAGGTAGGTGCTGTTATTACCTTTATTTTACAGATGAGGAAACTGAGGTAAATAGAAATTAAGTGATTTTGTCCATGTTACACAACCAGTCTAAAATTACATTTGAACTCAGGTCTTTCTGATTCCAAGCCCAGTAGACTAAGCACTTTTGTAAGCTGGTTGCCCTAAATAATGTAGAATTACATTTAGCATAAATAATATTTAGCACCTACAAATAACAGTTTCTCTTACATTAATCATTCAACAAGCATTTATTAAGTGCTAACTATGTGCCAGACACTTGTATTCAGGAGGCACTTAAATGATTGCCAATTGATTGATTGATTGATCTAAAAAAGGCAGGGTAAAGAGTAGTGGATATAAAATTTAAAAATCCTGCTTTTGATTATTGAGTGCTACTTCCTCTCTGTGTGACCTTGGACAAGTCACTTATTCTGTCTTATATCTCAGTTTCCTCAACTTCAAATGATTAAGTTTGTACTAGATGACTTCTCGGCTCCTTTTCAACTCCACAAAAACTTCAAACATCCAAAAATAATGATGCATTGGGTTCAAATTCTGACTCTGTCTACCTGTGTAACTAGGGCAAGCCCCCTTTCTTCTCTGGATTTCAGTCAAATATCATCTTCTCATCTGTCATCAGTTTAATGAATTGGACCTCTAAGATTCATTCAAGAAGATCCTAAGAAACTTCTGAACAAACATTTCTAGTTGAATTCTATTAATTTTTCAACAAGAAAGCTAAGCATATATGATTTGACCTGTTGCTGAATTGCCAGTCAGTGATGAAGACACAGAGCTGGTATTATAGATCTCCTTACTCTTGATTCAATGATCATTTCACTACTCCATGGTGTCTCTTCCCATTTGTCACCATTTTTTATTCCAGTGATATATAAGCCATTTACTGTTTCCCTTACACAATCTAAAAACTGTCCAGTTAGTTTTCATTTGAGCATTTAAATTGAGGTCCATAAACCTTTCATCAAACCTAATCTAATAAGGGTAGAAACACATTTTTCCTTCAGTAACTTTACTTCTTTCTCATGAAATCAAATGTGACCATTTAATTGAAACAACACTTTGATGAGTGAGAGTCAGGGTAGCCTTCTCTGTGTCAATGTCAACACTTTTATTTTTCCTTTGAACTCAAGGAAAATCTTTCAGAAAAAGGAAATGCTTCAAAAAGAACTTTTAGATCTAGCCTGGAACCGATTACCATCTGAAAGGGTGACCATGTTCATAATGAAAAGGACCTATGTTCAGCAACCATTGATTGGAGGAAAGAAAAAAGATTACCTTTGATGTGTACATATTGGTCAATAAATCTGCTTCCAGTGCCTTCATTTCCTCTTCCGAATCTGAAGGGGGAAAAGTAAAAAACATCTGTTTGTTATCAAATATTAATTAACTAGATCATTCCATGATCATTTTTTTTAAAGTTTTAGTTTGGTTTAATATTAAAAGGTCAAGATTTAAGCAGGACCTAAGTTTCTTCTCTAAATATAAAAGAGAAAGAGAGAGGAAAGAAAGCAGAGAGACACAAACACAGTGACAGAGTCAAAGAAATGGAAAGACAGAAAAAGAGAAAAATGGAAAGAGTCAGAGCTAAAGAGAGAGAGAGAAAGAGAGAGAAAGAGAGAGAGAGAGAGAGAGAGAGAGAGAGATTCACAGTCAGAGACAGATAAAAATATACAGAGCCAGAGAAATAGACACAGAGACAGAGATAGATACAGAAAGAAAAAACAATTAAAATGGTATTTTAAAATAATAGGTATCTAGATGAATAAAAACTTATTTTAAAAATTCTTCATGTAAGGTTGTTAAATAAAGTATTGTACTGAAACTATTTCTCTAAATAATTTTTATATTTTCTATATAGTACTCAGGTCATAGATGCTATATATATTTCAGTTTTCCTGGAAATTTAGCACTATATTTGACCCTTACCAGCTATGTAATCTACATCCAAACACTGTCATTATTCATTTTAAAGATGTCATAAAATCAGAGATCTTGGACTGGAATGAAGGGTCTAAGTGACTGGCTAGTCCAGATCTCCTATTTTTTTTTTTTTTTTTTTAAGGAAACAGAGCCTAATAACATCAAATGTCCAGTACGAGGTCACTCAAGTATTGTAGTAGCAGTGTTGGATTTTGAAACCAGGTCATCTAATTACAAATGCATTTCTATTGCATTTGGACTAACCACAAATGTTGCCTTACTTCTAAATTATACAATTTGAAAAGGTATGATGTATGAGTTCAAGAGAAATTTTTACAATCAGAACACAGTCCAATCAATAGGTTATTGACCTTTGAGCAAAAGATTCTGCAACTTTTCTGAATTCAGATATCATTTTAGATTTGAATATACATTTTGAAGCAATTGGTTTTATCCTACAAGGAAGTGACAATGGGCATATTCATTCAGGAAATGAAGGTCTAGTTTCATATGAAATTAAGAAAAAAAATTGGCTGAATATTTCTCACTGGTAAACTTGAAAACTAATTTCTATAGTCCTTATAATAACTACTCTATTCTCTCACGGATTTTTTTTTTTTTTTTTTAAATAAAGAACATTTGAACAGGTCTCTTTTGAACAAACTGACAGATCTATTAAAAAAAATACTATACTAATTCATCAACACTGTCTTAGGTTCTCATTTTAAGACAAGTTAGATTCAGTTAAATGACTGAGGCTTTTTATCTTATCACATATACTTACACAAAAGGGCTGAACAGATGCATTAAACTTGGATAAACAGTTTGTTAATAGACTTTACTAAGAGGTGTGATTTTTTTCTAAGGAAACAACATTATTTTCCTTTAGGGACCATATTTTACTTTTTTTTTTCTCCTAAAGAAAATAAAGACAAATATCACAAGCCAGCTTTAAATGATCAATCACTGAAACCCATAAATCAGGAATCATTGTAGAAGATTGTTTTGGACCAAGTGCTTAATTAAGCAACAGCAATCCCTTTCAAAGATAGCTTTACCACATCTTTCACCTCATGTAACTAAAATGAGTGCATCATATTGCAAATTGAATCTTTATTAAATTAGACTCATTTTTTCCTATAAATGTTAAACCAACATTCTCAAAATTAGTAGAGATAAATAAATTTTTTGAAAACATCTTTATATATTCTTCAGTTATAGTAATTTTTAAAATTCAAGTAGAAGCTTAACATAAAGATGAAGTTAGATTTCATAAGCTCTTTACCTATGAGCTGTCAGAAAAAAAGCTAACATCTAAAAATATGTGCTGTTTAATGCCATAAACTATCTTTAAATGGTCTATGCTTGAAACCAATAAATTATGGTTCATCTCAGTACTGTTTTAGATTTAATGGACAACTCAAATGTAATTTAGCTATGTCTTTCATCCTACATTGCTATATCTTGATATCCTATTGCTAAGAATACCTGAATATACTTTCTCAGTTCTTTTTCAAGTTTATCTCTGCAAACATCTTTGACTGGGCAAAGCTATAAAGGGCCATTCTCTATTTGCAAACTTACCTTTTATGAGAAGGTTCTAAAGTAACATGCAACCAACAATATTTATCCTGTTGCCTATATTCATAAATACCAAATACATAAGAATATGTTGGTATATAAATATAACGTCATATAATGTTATATATAATATCAGTATATAATATAAATATAGATGCACATATACATATATATATATATATATATATATATATACTGATTCTTCCCTGATGTGTTTTTATTATGTTCCAAGATAATTAGAAAAACACTTTTTAAAAAAATTCTCTGATATTGCTCAATATTTTTAAGGTAATAGTTATGTGTCAAAGAGATAAAAATTTTTAAGTCTTATATCAGATGCAATAACAATTTTTGGTAATCACAAGTTAACTTTCACCATTATCCACTAGTGTGTGTTAAACATTTTTGCATATTGCTAATAATAAAGGAGAGAATAGCTGAAAGCACAGATGAGAATAGTAGTTAAGCATCTTAATTTAATGATGGGTTACCATTTGGCTTGACAGAAATTGCCTCTGCACTCTCAAATGGGAAGAAACAGCCTGATTTAGCCTTATTATTTCAGTGTTGGAGTTTCAAAAAGTGTCGAATAATATTTTCATCTTTCACATTGGCACCAGCTTTACAGATATTTAAAGGGAATACTCATGTCCTCCTCTCTCTTCACAAATAAATTAATCAGGCATTTGTACTATATATCCATATAGAGCAAAAACAGGAACAAATTAAAAATTCTTCACTATGGATTTGTTAGCATAGATTATAGAAAATAATAATTTAAAAAACAAAAAGATTATTTCTCACTTAGCAAAGAGCAGCTGAGCTTACCTGAGCACAGACTCTGGGAAGTAAAAGCCAGAAACATCATGCAGACCAGTGGAATTCTCATTCTTGCCATCATCCTTTAGCCTTCTAGTAAGTAAAGTCCATAAATATTAGAGAGAGCAATTGAAGCTGGAAATGAGTCTCTCTCTCCTTTCCTATTGCCTTCAGCTGACTTTGAAAGTGACTGAACCATGAGGGGAGCTCTGGATGATTCCCTATATATACATAAGCAGTGGGATGATGTCACAAATATACAGGGATTATCTCTTTGTGAAATGCCCTCCTTTGATTCCTCCCCCCCTTCCCTTTACACTTACTTCCTCCTTCCCCTCCTCCTCTGTCTCCCCTTTCCTCCTACACAGATGAACCTTGAGTGAGACTGATGCTATTCCCTGATTGTATTGCTTTACATTTCTGATGCATTTAAGAGCCATCCAAAATTATTACCATGTAGGGCAAACTAGACCCCCAGGCATGAAACCTGCCAGCAATTTGGCATCTCTCTACTACCTATTGCTTTTCTCTCCAATAAGTTTTCTTTTTTTTTTTCCCATGGGAGATCACTATTCCTGAAATCCCTAGTTTTCAATTTTAATCTCCAAGTAGAGACATTAGGGAAGTTAGTGACTTTATTTTCTAATATAAACAGTGCCAGAAATAATAAGAACTCATTTAGAAAATAGAACTTGTAATCAACTGTTCTCTGGATTTTTGTATTTTCAATGGCACAGGTTTTGGAAAAATCAGAAGAAAGAGAGTTGAAGGTGTAAGACAGGCAAAACTTGACGTCTAATATATGGATTGAGCTCAGATAGGATAAAAATGGAAATATATTAGAAGAAAGAGATGAGAGAAAAAAAGTCATGCTCTTTTTTTTGCCTTGATTTTTATAAATATCTCTTATTTTTAATTCACCTTTTTTCCCCTTATATTTTCCCTCACTTTCCCACCCAAATAACCTAACAACATATAATGCAAATCAACTCAGCAAAAGTAAACAAGTCCAAAGGTATATTCAATATAGTCTCAATAACAAACAGACTTTTCTTCTTTAGTTTGTTTGATTTCTATTATCAGGTCAATAGTTATTTCCCTGAAAGGATGGCAAGCTGCTTTGTGCTTGAATACTGCTCAATAATATTGCTCTGAGTACTAGTTGAATGTCTTGGAAATCAGATTTTATCTGCAGAGAGAAAGTCTCCCAATATAGCACATTTATCCCAGATTTGGCAGTGTTAAAGACTTTATTATGCTTATGAACCAATAAGTTTTAATTAATATTGGTCCCTCCTTCTTTTTAAAATAATTTACCTATAACCTTTCTTCTACATCTCTCCTGATGTTAACCAATTTTAAGTAATTCTTACCTTGAATATGAATGGGTATACTTCATCCTCTGTCCTATCCTTTCTTGGATAGAGAATCTACTTACCATCATCCTCTTTTGTACTTATAGAAAATGGGTCTTTACCTCTGGAAAGGTGACAGTCCATTATACACACCATCCCCAAGAGTCACTTTTCTAACAAAAATCCTTTACTTTTTTTTTTTTTTTAACTAGCACAATAACAATCACATTCCGTTCTCAGAAGAAAATTGCTCAAAATGTCTTTTTGTAAGAGGCTGTTTTTTTTCCTTTGAGTATTTCATAAGAGTGGGGAGAGGGATGAGAAGAAGGAGAATATTCTGTGTGTGCATACATTAGATAAGAGAAAATTCAGTGTTCATCCTTTGAGTATCTTAGGGAGCTAAATAGAAAATGCAAAATCTTAGTACCTAAATTGCTACTGCAAACAAAATATTTAATTTTTGAGAGAGTGAAAATTGATTTTCCTTTTGTGATACACAGGAAAATTGCTGTGAATTTCTTTTTCTTTCCCTGAATTTGAAGAAAAAAAGATGAACATTACATGCTTCATGATTACTTCACTAAGCATCTTTATTTACATTGGACATATTTAAGAAATACATTCCCTGCTTAAAGGTGTGATATCAGTGATTTATACAGGAAACTGTCAAGAAATAAGGACCAAAAATCGGAAGCAAGGGGCAAGTCAGATGTAAGTGAGAGGTGAGTGAATTTAATTTTGTGGAAATGTGTAAGTAGCTCTTTTCTTCCATCAGGGGGCACCATGGAAGTATCATAAAATTTCTCATTACACAAATTTGCCAGGAAGTGCTAGAAGCTTTAAAAAAATGTTTTTTTAATTTTTAATTGTTGTTTAAACATTAATTGTTTAATGTTTAATTGTTTTAATTGTTGTCTTCATTCAAATATTACTCAGAGAAATATGCATACCTGTTATAAAGCTAGTGATATTAAAAAAAAAAAAAATGAAGAATACCTAGCAGGTCTTTAGTGCAAACTCTTTCAATGAAAATTTCACATGCTATGTTGATAGAACCCCACTAATTATTCTAATATAGAATCAGATGTTTCTGAAAATCTTTCTCAAAGAAAATTACAGAAATGAAAAAAATATTAAAGAAACAACTGATTTTTAAAAATGAGCAATATAGTTCATATGTGTGGATATATATATATATATATATATATATATACACATCTCTGAAATTGCTAAAGTAGCTTGAGAGAGAGAGAGAGAGAGATATGAAACATCTTTAGCAATTTCAATGGGAAAAAAATGAACCACCAAAATATTAGACAATAATAGGACCAAGTGTTTATACTTAGATTTTTTTTAACTCATAGTGGTGGCTTCAGTGCCCTACTATTCAACCATCCGAGTGAATATGAAAGCTAAAAATAGTTAGAACCCCTTCTTTTAAAACACTTGTTTATTTTCAGCCACAAAAAAATAACCTCAACTTTAGAGAAGCTGAAAGAAAATACTACAAGGTTATATCTCAGCTAAGCATTACTATTCAATGGTGTTCTTAGGGAGATCAACTAATCATATTATTATTTATTTAGAGATGGAAAGAACTTTAAATGATCATCAACTGAAGATGAAATAGATTATGTGACTTTCCCAGGGTCAAACTGCTATTAAGCTTTGGAGACAGCAAATAAACTGAGATCTTCCTGACTCCCAGGCCAATTTTCACTTCACTGTGCCATTTAGCTGCCTTACTCAATGAACAAGCATATATTCATTAATTATAATAAGGTATAATATACTTGCCAGGACTGTAGGTGTGCACATTTCTCTGAATAGTATTTGAATGAAGAAACACTGAGAAACCGACAACAATTTTGAATTCAAGGCAGTCTGTTATGTTTTTTGTAAGGGTTCACCTAAGTTGAGACAATCAAGATGTTACTATCTGTACAATATTAAATATATTATTTAGTTTCTATAGACCTCAATTTCCTTCTCTGTAAAATGGGAAGGTTGGTCTAGACAACATTGAAAGTCCATCCCACCTGTAAATTGTATACTTGAAGTCTTTCAAAGCAGCTTCTCAAAGTTTTTCCTTCCCAATCTCATGCCATCAGGCTTCAGAAAATTATCATTTATCTTTACCTTTAGCCTTAGGTATTCTGGGTCCTACTTTGGGTTCCCCAGGGAACACTTAACTTGAACTCATCACTTTTCTTTGCATATGCTAACCCAATATATTTTACAATGACAAGTGTGAGGTATCTATGTGTATGTGTGACTTTATAAAATCATATGTGTATGTATGGACATGTAAAAGCCGATATTCTATTATGTCTTTATAGCAAGAATTGTGTGATAATTATGTCCAATTTTAGATCCTAAACTCCAAGTAAGTTTTGAGTAACCTAAAATACAGAGAAAATTTATCAAAGTATATAGAGGATTAGAAAATAAGTACTTGAGTATAATAATAAACATTTAGATAGTACTATTGTGTGCCAGGCACTGTGCTAAGGGCTTTATAATGATTGTCTCATTTGATCTTTATGACAATGTTGGGAGCTAGGTATTATTAGCCGTACAATTGGGGAAACTAAGGCAAAATTAAGTGGTTTACCAAGGAAAACACAACTAATAATGGTCTGAGATAAAACTTGAACTCAGGGCTGCCTGATTCCAGGTCCAGCATTTTATCCACTGAACCATCTAACTGCCTCCCAAATTTACTGGATGGAAGCTATCCTATTTTGGTCATTGTCAGCCCTCCAATTTCACAGACTAGATAGCTTCAAGTCAGTCTTTCCTTTCAAATCCTATAATTTCATTTTAATTGTTTTTAGTCCTCCTTTTCCATTCTTAGTGTCATCACAAAATATAGTTCTGTTCCTCATTCTTTCATGGTAGAGAGAAAAGAACCCTGCCTCTGGAATTGGAGACCCATACTTCAAATCTTCTTTCTTATGCCTTATTATTATCCCATGAGCCTTGGGCAGCCTAATTAATCTCTTTGGGCTTTTATTATCCCAAATGTAAAATCAGAAGATTGAAGTAGATGGTCTTTGAAGTCCCCTTCACTTCTAGATTCATGATCCTATGATTATCTGATTTGTTCAGCAATAGGTTAAACATGTGCAATTCTTCTAAACATATTTCCCTATTCATCATGCTGCACAAGGAAAATCAGATCAAAAGGAAAAAACCATAAGAAAAAAATAACAAGCAAGCAAAAAAACAAACAATAACAAAAAGATTGAAAATATTATCTTTGGTCAACATTTGGTCTCCATGGTTCTTTCTCTGGATGCAGCTAGCACTTCCCATGGAGTCATGAGGTGGAAGGGACATTTGTGCTCATTTACTCATTTTATAGATGAGGAAATCATTCCAGAGCACAAAGTGACAGAAGCTTCATTTGAACCCACATCCTCTGATTCCAGATCCACTGATGTTTTATATCTACAAACAATGGGGAGTCAGTCAGTAGTATCTCTCCTAGTAAACCATCAGAATCATGAGGTTTGTCTTCTTTTTCATTGTCCAGCATTTTTGAATCACTCAATTTCATATACCTTCCCCAATTCATCAGCCCCTTTCTGGAGAACATAGTCAATTGATCCACTATCTCACTGCTACTTTCTTCAGCACACTAGATTTTCTTGCTTTCTTGACCTCTTGATTTTTTTATTACACCAACATTTGAGTCACCCACACTATCCATTTTTTTTTTCCTATAGTCTTCTTCCTAAGCTCCAGAAGGTTAATGGAGGAAGATGCACCTGGCCCATTAAAAAAATAATGTTAGCCAACCTCAACCTGACTCTAGCTGCAATTTGTCAATCCTTTTGTTCATCCCTTATTACCTCCCTAATCCACAGAGCTAATCCTAGAGCTTCCCTTGTCATCTTCAATTCTTCTGCCACCCACCCTCACAATCATCAGATTACTTCACTATGAATATGATGGATAATATTGAGATCATCTGGCATTTGTGTACTTTCATCTTTATCTCAAAATATCTACATCTTCCTCTCATTGTCCTTTCTGAGAAAGTAGTTTTTCTTCTGCCTTGGGTTCACATTTATCTGTATCTCTTTCCCATCTCCTCTAAAAGTCCTATTTCTACAACACTCTCTAATAGTTCCCTTCTCTTCCCAAATTCTTTTTTTTCTATCTGCAAATATGTTGTTACTAAATATTAAAAAAAAAACTTTCATATGTCCTAAATGCCCCTTCTAGCTACAGTCCTAACTCTTTCCTTGTTTTTTTTTTCACTAAGAACATTTTTCCTGTTGAATCCACTTCCTCGCAATCCATTTCTATAGGAGGCAGCATAGTACAAAGGAAAGAGTAGCTGTTCTACAGTTAAAGGACCTTGATTCAAATATTGCTTCTGATGCTTACTACCTTTATGACCTTTTGTAAATCATTCAACCTCCTAAACCTCATTTTTCACACTTGAATTATGTTCCCCATCAGACTCTTCCCTCTTCTTAACATTCCTTTTGCCACCAAGAGCATCACCATCTCCCCAATCCCCTAGGCTAGGAACCTTGATGTTATCTTCAAACTTCTTGCTTCCTTACCATCCCCACATGCAATCTGTTGCCAACTTCTGTCATTTATAGCTTTATAATATCTCTTGAATATACCTCTTTCTCTAATCTAACACTGTCATAACTGTGGTAATAGGTCTTCATTACGACAAAGTATATTGAAATTTCTTGTCTGTTCTTCCTGACTCAAGTATAGGGGTACAGTCAGTTTTAAATGCAAAAATAAATATAGAGTACTTTGTAAATGTCATCATTGTTATTGTTCATTTCCAGGTCTCCAGCCTGATAATAACTTGATTCCCTGAGCCCTTTTACTTTTCTGAGTCCAAGAAATGTATATAGAGAAACATAAGAATGTGCTGGACAACTGGACTCTCCAGGGGAAGAGAGAAGTAGACAGATGAAAATAGAGATAGAGAGAGGAATAGGGATGGAGTTTAAGAGTGAGTGAGAGAGATCGACAGAGAGAGACAGAGACAGAGAGAGAAATGGTAGAGATGGGAATAAAGATAGAGTTAAATATGGTAAAAGACATATACACATATATAATTTTTTTCTGTGGAATAATTTTTTCTTTTTTTTATTATTATAGCTTTTTACTTACAAGATATATGCATAGGTAATTTTTCAGTATTGACAATTGCAAATCCTTTTGTTCCAACTTTTTCCCTTTTTCCTCCCACCCCTTCCTCCAGATGGCAGGTTGACCAATACAGCACATATATACTTTCATGCTTTTCATTTTAATCTTCCTTATTAACATTTTCTTACATCTAAACAATCAAAACAATAAATCAAGCTCTGATTTATAGCAATTGCCAATTCCTAAAGTGCAAATGCTCACAATGAAAATTTAACAAGTCAGTTACTGTTCAAATCTCTTCTTACTCTGGTCCATTCTGCACTCAGCTGTTAAATTGATCTTCCTAAAGTACAGATCTGACTATGATCCTCCTTCTCCATTCAATAAACTTCAGTGACTCCAGTCAAAGCCCTTCATAACATGATCTTCTCCAACCTTTTCAGTCTTGTTGAACCTTGCTCATTTTTGGGGGGAATGTGCAAGGAAGGCAATTGAGCTTAAGTGATTTGTCCAGGATCACAAAGCTAATAAATGTCTGAGGCTGGATTTGAACTCAGGTCCTCCAGAACTGGTGATCTATCCACTGTGCCTTCTAACTGCCCCTCAACTCTATGTTGTCTGTGATCTAGCAATAACAGGCTCCTTACTGTTCCATATGCAAAGCACTTCTTCTTCCAATTACTGTTAGCCCACTGCCTGGCTCTAGCTTGTGAGTATTAATGGCTTTACATCTTTTTTTTTTTGATCTCCCATAGTTTCTAGCAATAAGGTTTTTTTGCCTTTATTGCTACAATGAAAATTGAATCAAAGTTAACTGAATCTTTGCTTCTTCTCAAGTCCAAGGATCTTTTTTCTCTGTTTTCATTATTTGACTTCTTTCTGTTCAATTCTCATTAAATTTTAATCTTTCTCTTTCCCTTTAGTTTCAACAATTTTATTTCTGGCAGTTCATTCTCTTTCCCTTTTCTTGACTTATGCTTTCTCCCTACCCTGTAATTTGTATGTCCTTTTACATTCTCTGCTCTTCCTCTGCTTTTCTCTCTTTACATGGATTCCTTTAGGGAACTCATTTTCTCACTTCTATAACTTTGGCTATCACCTCTTTGTTGGGCACTTACAAAGCCGACATAGAATCATAACAATCAACAATTTAGAATTGGAAGGGATCTTAGATACCAAAAAGTCCAACTCATTCAATTTACATATGATAAAACTTGGGCACCTAAAAGGAGAAATGACTTGCACAGAGTCACATAGCAAGTAGGTATCTTAGGTCACATTCAAACTCAGGTCTTCCTGACATCAATTCCAGGGATTCTTTCTTTGACACCATACTGTCCCCAACTGTCACCTTAGGCTTACTATATATTTTCATTCACCAAAGGAATGTAATCTTGTGTATTCTCCACTGTTGCTCCACACTCAATATACAGAAAAATGAACTCATTCCCCCACTGTTAGTGCCAGTTGAAATCCATCAGTGAGCTTTAAAAGCAAAAAGTTCCCTGCAGTCGCTGCCACTTGAAATGCTACCTCCCAATACTGTTGTCATATTTCCTGTGGTTTCTTGATGCTAACTTGGAAGCCAATTGACAATACTAGTCATTCCTCTCAGCATATTATACCCATATTATACTTATACCAAATTATTAGTCTTGGAGTAAAGATTCTATTTTAGCAATAGTACAATTCTGTCTGAAATGTTTATCCTTATCTCTACATTAAAAGCCTTGACTTTCTTTAATACTTAAGTGCCACCTTCTTTAAGAGATCTATCCCTCTCATGTCACCTACTAGTGCTTTTCCATTAAGATTCCATCTATTCTGTAATGATCTTGTATGTACTGATTTGTATCTATATTTAATAAATGTATAAGTATATGAGTAAAGAGCGAGAAAATATATATATTATTGCTATAACAGCATAAAATTATATCATGATGTTATATAGTATGTCACAAAATATATGTATATGTATCTATATGTACACACATGTATATGTATATACAAAAGTATGTACACATATATGTTATATCATCCTGTCTCATTAGAATTTAAGCTTTTAGGAATCAGAGACAGTTTTTGCTCTATTCTTTGCATTCCTAGAACCCATTTCAAATGTTCATATGTGTTATTTGTGCCTGATGCTCTGGTAAAACCTTTTGAGCTTTAATTGGTCTGATCAATCACAGTTGGACACTGTACTACTTCATACTGATATAATTTTGGTTTTCTTTGAAAATAAAGCAAAAGAACCAACCAATCCACACTTTGCACAGTGTCTAAAACATGGTAAATACTTAATAAATACTTGACAATTGGTTGGCACAGAAGATAGAGCACTTTCCCTAGAGTCTTGACCTGAATTTAAATCTAGCCTCATACACTGACTGTGTGACACCAAGCAAGTCATTCAATGTCTGTTTAAACTTAATCCACTGGAGAAGGGAATATAAAACCACTTCTATATCTTTGCCAAGAAAATCCCAAAACAGTATGATCAATGGTGTCTTGAAAAATCAGACACACAACTGAGTAACTCAACAACAACAAATAAATGCTTGTTGATTGATTGACTGATATAGACTGTCTTGGTATTGCTTCCTTGCTTTCTCTGCCCTATTAATCTTTATATGAAGTTCTTGACTGGGTTTGTGCTGGAGACATGTGATTGTAGAAATGACTACATTGCCTGTGTCACTCTTCCTTTTCCTAAGTATCCCATTTTGGTCACTGATTTCACTCTTTTAATTTTTCCTACAATCCCACAGACTAGAAAGCTTCAGGTCTACTCAGATTCTTCATACTGAAGTCCTGTAATTTTTTCATTCTCTATAATCTCAATCTCTGTAATTTTTTATCTCTAAGGAATTACCTCTTCTGCTCCATTCTCACTGTTATCTCCCAAATCCAGGTTCTCATTTCTTCATCATAAAAGAAAGAATTCTGCTTCTAGAGTTAGAGCTTGTGTGATCTTGGGCAAGATAATTGACCTCTTAAGTTTTCCCCAATTATTAAAGAAGGAAAAGGTCTAGATCAGAGCTTCTTAAACTCTTTCTACATGACCCGTTTTTACCCAAGAAATGTTTACACAACTCTGGTTATATAGGTATATAAAATAAGTATATAAATCATGAATCATAATTTCATAACCCAACATTCAGCTATGTGACCCCAAATGAGGTCATGAACCATAGTTTAAGAAGCTTTGGTCTAGATGACATCTGAGGTCACTTACATTCCCAAATCTAATATCCTACCACCATATCAACAACCTCTTAAATGTTCTCCCACTCATACTGCTTCCTCTATCTTTGCCATTTTGGTGGTCTCTGGAAGGTAAATTTGTTTGCAGATGAAAAGTGAAGAAGGGAATTAATAAGTTCCTATTCTTTGTTTTTTCTGATAATTGCCTTGAAAATATAGCTAGTTTATAGGAGAAGGAATTTAAGTTGGATATCATCAGGAACTTCCTGGCTATAAAAATTATAAGATCTTTAAACATTTGTTCCTCTTATCATACCACTTAGAATTGTCTTCTTATCTTCAGATCTGTTTAGATTTTCAGAGATGAACCCAACAGCTAGCAATCATCTTTTCTCTACCTGTCCCTCTCTATTTCCATCTTGGTAGTATCAAAATTAATGTAAATGACTTTCAAGACTAACCCCCTTCAGTCCATCCAAAAACATTATCACATGCTCATTTTATATTCTATCATATTCTTTTAATGTAACTAAATCATTGTGGTGTGGCTAAAAGCAAGCCACTCTCACTTAAAACAAGTTGTCATAACAAGCCCTCATGGTCTCCAAGAATCTTTGCCCCTCACATAGTTTGAAGCTGACTATTAGACCCCTAGTACAGTTTAGCCCTTACTCTGTTCGTGCAGTCTTTTTAATCATCTTTGTCGCCCTGCTGATAATAGAAGGAGGAGAGAGAGAGATACTCGACAAGGACTACTCTGTTCTTCTCATCATGTTACAGTGATCTTTCCCTTCTGCACCACTCAAGGAATCTCTGGGAAAGATTGAAGGGGTTGGTAATATCCTCATGGTTTCTTCCTCAGTATCTCTCCCTCATTTTCCATGGTATCCTGCTTCTTTGATTGAACTTTCCATCTGGACTTGGACTTGAGCCAAGTCCTAGCAATGATTGGACTGGGAATGCTTCATCACACAGGTGGAAACTAGTTGTCAAGTCAGCAACATAAAGGGAAAGTTAACTCTCTGCCACTATTAAGGGAAAAGGAAACAGCTATCATCATGAAGCTCAGACTGCTTTCTCAGTGAATTCTTCCTTACTTTATGATTACAGGGAGAAGCTAAGTTTCAGTTCCAGACTCTAATCCTACTGATTCATTTTATCTGTCTTTCTGTCTCTTTTTAAGCCTCTCTGTCTCTGTTCTCTGTGCCTCTAACTTTGTGTCTCTGTTTCTTTCTGTCTCAGAATGTATCTCTCTGTCTTTCTCTTTCTTTCTCTGCCCCTCTGTTTTTGTCTGTCTCTGTCCCTTTCTATCTCTGTGTATGTCTCTGTCCTTGTCTCTCTGTGTGTATCTGTCTCTGTCTGTCTGTCTGTCTCTCTTTCCCCATCTCAGTATCTGTGTCTCTCTTCCTCTTTGTCATCTCACTGTGTTTCTGTCTTTCTATTTCTCTGCATCTGTCTCTTTGTCTCACTGTCTCTATGTCTTTCTGTATCTGTATCTCTCTCAGTTTCTGTCTTTTTCTATCTCTGTTTTTTCTCTATTTCTGTCTCTGTGTCTATCTGTCTCTCTGTCATCTCATTGTCTCGGTCTCTTTTTATCTTTCTGTCTCTATCAGTCCGTCTGTCTGTCTGTTTCTCTGTCTCTCTCTCTCTTTACCTCTCTTCTCCTCCATCCCTCTTTTTTTCCCTTCCTGTCTCCTTCACTCTTGCTATCTATCTCAACTGTATCTGCCTATCTCATGCAGGCTATGCTAGTATATAGCAGTCACTCAAGGCTGGGCATGGAAGTTTTGATCTGATCTGTGTTTCTAATCTTGGTTAGTTTCCCCCTCCTTAGGCAGGGGCTCCCACTCTCTAGGGCTCACTATACTGATGCCAGCTTTATTGATAATAATCCATTGGATTTATTCCTACTGCAGCTCAGAACTCTTCATCTCAGCCTTTCCAATACTACGGATTAGAGTATTCACCATCACACTGGGCTAGTAATTCCTAATCTGGCTACTCATCTCCATTTTTGTCAGGCAAATTAGTATGATAAAAAGTAATTGAATCATCTGGAAAAGAAATCTGATCAGTGTAAATGAGGAACCCCATGTGATCCAATTTATAGCTTACTGGTAGTCTTCTAACTCCTACCATCTCCTGTGAATCACTCTCATTCCCATGGAACCTGCCCACTTAAATCTCAGTCATCAAGTCACTGTCTTGTTTTTGTGCTCCCAGAATCCTGGAGTACTAGTTCAGAGGCTATTTTGTATGCTTTTTTCTTTGTGAATAGATAGAATTGGGAGGCTAGCCTTAGTAAATCAGATTAGAAGAAGAAGACTAGATTGATTTTTTTTTTTTTTGTCTTGGCAGTATTCTAAGACATTGCTTATATTTACAGTATTCAAGGAAAACCTTAGCAAAATTATTTCAAATAATGGCATTTACTTGCTCAAGAATCTACAGTGCCCTAATCCATCGCAATTTCTTTTATTTGGACTTTATAATCTCACCTTAAATTGCCTTATTTAACTTTATTTCATAGTACTGCCAATATGAAATTGATCCATTTAGTTTTGTCTACTCACTGCCTGACCCATAGAAAAAAATCGTTTCCAACATTTGGTCGTATTACTGGGCTCAAATGATCATAGATCTGTTCAGATCTGGAATGAGCCACAGAGATCATCTGAATTCAATTGACATATTTTAGCATTTCCTGGCATGTTCCCCAACATTCTCTATGTTCATTTGTTTAAATCCTATTATATTTCATCCAATCCCTAATATGTAACATTTTTAAACATATCCAGTTCACACTGAACTTTTCCTTTTCTCAATTTCAATTGCACTTATTAGACAACTAATCTAAATCCACTCTTTTCAGGAAGGTAGCAAGAGAGAAGTGAGGAAGAAAGAAGAAAAAAAGGGAAGGAGGATGATGGAGTCAGAGAGAGATAGAGATAGAGATGAAAAAAAGACAGATAGACAATTGAACATTTTTTAATGCTTAATTATTTTCTTACTTTTTATTTATGCTATTAAGTTCCAGTGTATACATCTGAACTGTAACCCTATTTTCTCAACAACTAAGAAGTATCTTTACATATTTTTATCTTTATTGTTGTTCAATCATTTCATTCATTCCTGACTCTTTATGGCCCATTTGGAGTTTTCTTGACTACCTTACTGAAAAGAGTAGATTTAGAAAGTAGTTGTTGACTGAATGAATATCAAATATTATTAAACCCTGAATATCAATACTGTTAGAAATTCTATTCTTTAGGATCAGAAGTTTTCAATGGTTATGATGTCCCATGTGTTCTTTTAAAACCTACCCTACTTCAATAGTTATTTCCAGAACAGAAACCCAAATGGAATTTTGAGTCACTTTTACTTAGATATGTAGTATAAGATAGAATAATTTTGCTAATTTTTATCACTTGAATCTCCCTGGTATTTGTTACATAAGGTCTGGGGGAAGACTAGAAACTAGGACTATCCCTACTAATATCAACAATGACACAGAGGCAGTCAGATTGTTGGGTGGATAGAGCACTGGGGTTGGAGTCAAGAAGACCTGAATTAAAACGTGACCTTAGACACTTTATTCATTGTGTGATCCTGGACAAAACACGTAATTTTATTTTCCTCAACTCTAAAGTAGGGCAAATAATAGCACACAACACCAAAAATCATAAAGATCATATTAGGTAATACTTATAAAACATTAGCACAATATCTGGCATATAATAAGGGCATATAATTGCTTCTTTTCCTTCCATTCTTGCACAAATTAAGTACTCATGTTTTTGATGGAGAATGGTATAGCTCTCCTTTCTGAGCTCCTTCTAGATTCTCCAGATGGTGTCTATAACATATAGGGCTACACTTTGTGTTTTCTCTTTTCCTAGGTTTGTTACAGCACCTACTTCACAGGGATGTTGTGAGGTTGAAATGAAATAATATGTGTCAAAAATAAATCAGTGGATTTATAGATACCTGAAATCTTGCAAACCATAAAATCTCTCTCTCTCTCTTTCTCTCTCTCTCTCTCTCTCTCTCTCTCTCTCTCTCTCTCTGTCTCTCTTTCTCTCTCTGTCTCTCTCTTTCTCTCTCTCTCTTTTTCTCGTTTTCTCTGTCTCTTTCTCTTTCTCTCTCTGTCTCTCTCTTTTTCTCTTCTCTATTCCTTCCTTCCTTCCTTCCTTCCTTTCTCTTTTTCTTATCTTTTTTTCTTCTATCCTCCCTTCCCTCCTTCACTGTGTCACTGTACTAATAGCTAGGGACACAAAAGAAGCAAAAGATAGTCTATAGTTTCAAGGAGTTTACCATCTCTTTGTAGGTATACTAAAATTCCAAAGCTGCACAAGGCTCTTTAGTCCCTTCACAATCCAACAATCATCATTTACTGAAATGGCACCTCTTCCAGAAGAAACAAAAGCTCCTTTAGATTCTCAAGTCAAGTACTCTTCAACTCTTTTTTGCACCTGTATTTGAAATCATCTTTTTCCTTCTCACCTGAAGCCTGATTTGAGTTCTGTTGTCAATAAAAGGCAAATAATATAGTTTATAAAATAATTAACAATGATGGAGATAATAGAAATAATGTAACTGGGGAGGGGGAGAGGGCTTCTATATAAAGCAAAGATACCTTGTTTTGTCCTTGAAAACTAACAAGCTGTGAGGACTTGATTTTCCTGATGCTGTACCTGAGAATTGCAGAACTTTTCCAAGGTGTTTGCCCCTATCTATTTTGCCTCAAATACACTGTGGGAATGCCTAGATTTTTCAGTTCTCAGAAATTAAAACAGCAATTTAAGATTAGCATAAGGAAAAAAAAATAACCCTTAAAAAGACATTAGTATGGAAAGACTGTTCTCCAAATTTTATTCTCATTACTAACACCAAATTGAGTGTAACCACCATTTAAAACAATCTATTCCTTCAACATATGTTCTAACTATTTATATTTCATTTACAGGTCCATTTAGGTAAAATTCCATTGATTTACCACCTGAAGCAATCTGTGATTACTATTTCTGCAAAACATATGCTACCAATTTTCCCATTTGCATTACTGTTTTCTCACATGTATAATTTCAAACCTTTTCTTTGAGTAAAGTGTTTATTTTCCTCTAGCCAATTCTTTCATAACTTTCATAACAGTCTTTAAAACTGTTTCTCACCTCCTTTTTTTTTTTGTTTCCTGAACGTTCTTTTCGTCCCTGCTTAATTACAAAATTTAAAAAGAAAGAAAATCTCTCTTTTAAAAAGTCTTCATAAAATTGTGTGTTCCTTTACTAGTCTTTATTTATAGAGTTACTCTATATTTTTTTCATAATTGATCATTTGGTTTTGAAGCTAGAATTCTGATTTGTCTGAATGATGTCTTGATTTTTATGAGATACCAAATTGCACAATCTATTATTTAAAAAAAAATATATTGATTCATGCCATAGGTACAGCGATTAAGCAAATGATTCACAGGTAATGTAAATTCCAGGATGAGAATTCTCCCTCTATTCTCCCTCTACCTATCCAGGTCTACATCTTCTCTTAAACTTATCTCAGAAAATTACCTAGATCAAAATTTTAAATATGTAACACATAGTCCACAATTACTCAGTATAGCTGACCAAGATTAAAATGTAATTGAGAAATATTTAACAAAATAAATAAAAATATACTTAGATAATATTACATCTTAAAATTAAGTTACTATGTACTATGCAGAGATATTTATATACTTATTAATCTCCCCAGTTCTATTTGAATTTTCTCCACTGGCACAGAGCAATGAGAATGCTCAAGACTTGCCTGGGATCAAAAAAACAGACAAAAGGGAAATGAAACTCAAGTCTTCCTGACTCCAAACCAGCTTTTTGTTCAGTAGGCTATACAGCTTCTTTTCACATCATATGACATTTCTCATATGACATTTCTTCTCAATTCATTAAGGTTCTCTTTAATTTCATGCACTTTCTACTGATAAAAATTGCAATCCTTTTATGATTTATAATGGGAAACTATAATATTGAAACATGAAGGAATCTAAGGATTTTAAAAGCAGAAGTCAAGAGGAGGGGAATGGCAGCATATGAAGAGCCCAGGCAAAGGGACAGAGAAGATCAATACAATGCTAAATATAGGAAATCTCAAATAGGACAAGGACTATGGTTAGAACACAGGTTATATGAAAGGGAGTCACATGAATTAAGCCAGGACAAGTAGACTGGAGTCATATTGTAAAGGGCTTAAGCAACAAACTAAGGAGATCTAACATTCCTTGACATACTAAGCATACTAAGATCTTTCTCTGAACAAAATTATTCTTTTTTTTTTTTTTTAATAGCCATTTATTTACAGGATATATACATGGGTAACTTTACAGCATTAACAATTGCCAAACCTCTTGTTCCAATTTTTCACCTCTTACCCCCCCCACCCCCCCCCCTAAATGGCAGGATGACCAGTAGATGTTAAATATATTAAAATATAACTTAGATACACAATAAGTATACTACAGCAAAATAATGTTTTGCTGTACAAAAAGAATCAGACTCTGAATTATTGTACAATTAGCTTGTGAAGGAAATCAAAAATGCAGGTGTGCATAAATATAGGGATTGGGAATTCAATGTAATGGTTTTTAGTCATCTCCCAGAGTTCTTTTTCTGGGTATAGCTAGTTCAGTTCATTACTGCTCCATTAGAAATGATTTGGTTGATCTCATTGCTGAGGATGGCCTGGTCCATCAGAACTGGTCATCATCTAGTATTGTTGTTGAAGTATATAATGATCTCCTGGTCCTGCTCATTTCACTCCGCATCAGTTCGTGTAAGTCTCTCCAGGCCTTTCTGAAATCATCCTGTTGGTTGTTTCTTACAGAACAGTAATATTCCATAATTTTCATATACCACAATTTATTCAGCCATTCTCCAACTGATGGACATCCATTCAGTTTCCAGTTTCTAGCCACTACAAAAAGGGCTGCCACAAACATTCGTGCACATACAGGTCCCTTTCCCTTCTTTATAATCTCTTTGGGATATAATCCCAGTAGTAACACTGCTGGATCAAAGGGTATGCACAGTTGGATAACTTTTTGAGCATATGAACAAAATTATTCTTAGCTGGTATATGGAAGACAGAGGAGAGAAAGTGGGAGCAAGGAAAACAAACTGAAATGAATAAAATCAATTAATAGGGATTTATTAAGAGCTAATTAATAGCCAATCCACTATGCTAGATCACAGATTTATCAAGGCAGAGACTATCCCTTGTCTCAGGGAGCTTGCATTCTAATTATTAAAAGCAACAGAAAACTTTTTATCATCTTGTTTAGTTCCCAGTAGAAAATATTTTTCAAAAAAAAAAAATTAAGAGACTTTCTTGTTTTATTAATACAGATGCTTGTAGAAATGTTTGTATAAATATGTTTATATTTATATTGTATTTATGCATAATGTATATACATATAATGTATAGATAATTCATATATCTATGTATTAAATAATATATGAATATATCTATGTACTTATATATGTATGTATGTGTATGTGTATACACACAACTTTATTTAAGATAAGGCTTGCCTTTTTTTTAAGGTTAAAATGTTGATTAAGAGTAACATTTATTTTATTTTATTTTATTCAATTTTTTTAAACAATCTGCAAGCATGTAAAGAATTATATCATAATTATACATATATAATTATAATAAATTGTAGAGTATGAGCACATCTATTATGTTCCTTATGGTTGTTGTCCATTCTTTACTCTTTAAGAGGGCCAATACCAATCTGTTTTGTTCTAGTTATTTGTGAATTTGTCTCTCCTAAAAGATTTGTAATTTTTGAGGAGAATGCCTGTAATCTTATTTATATTTATATTTTCTTTTCTCCACTCCCTACCCCAACTGCATCACACAGTGTACGGCACATGAAAAAATAAAAAGTTATTGAGGATAAATTGGAAATGTCCAATAAAGGGAGGAATTGTGTGCAATTTTGTATTCAGATGAATTTAATTTTAATACTCTTATCAGATACAATACACTATTACCTTATGATATATATATGTATATATATATATATATATATATATATATATATATGTAATCTCTTGGAACTAAAAAATCTGTATTCTTTTGTTTATATTCTATGGCTCCCCACTCTCCTTCAACTTAAAATTTTACTTTTCTGAGGAAAATTGATATTATGCTGTATTATTAATAACCATTATCACTCTGTGATCAATCTTTGAAGGACAGGAAGTTTCTGAAGAGTGTGATAGAGCAATGAAATCACCCCCAGTCCCCAAGACAACTGCTTGGTAATCAGCTTAGACTGCCCCCAACCTCCCCTTCCCCATTCCTTCTCCTGGTGAGTCTCTTCCTTCTGTTTGGTTACCTTGCAAATAAATACAAGCCAGCTTGACCTAGACCCTCCCCAGAGAAAGTATCCTTCTCTCTTGTCCTGGATTTTCCTTCATCAGAGTTAGTATTTCCCTGGTCTGACAAGACAGAGATCCTTATTCGGGTGGTTTTATTATTCTAGCCAAGATTGTTAGAGACAGCTGGATCTAAAAAAAACAAAAAACAAAAAACAAAAAAAAACAACTAACCTTGTTTCAGTATCAGAGAAGAGTAGAATCAGTTACATTTATAAGCCAGTTCACTTTCCTTACCTACAACTCATTCTTTCACCTGAGGATAAGTCCTATCCAGTTTCCCCTTCCTATCCCTCCCACCCAATGAATTAATAGGAAGGGGGTGAGAACTATTAACCTGCCTCCCATTAAAATGTCCACAAGCAGGATTGCTTAGTGTTTACCAGGGGCAGACCAAAAGATGCACTCTCAGACCAAACAGAAGGAAGACATCACTAGGCTTAAAAGGTCTTTCATTCGAATACTTCATAACCCACTGCCTCCACTTTTCTAAACTTAAACCTTATACTCCATCCCCAACTAACATACTTTCTGAACTAGTCACAATGTTCCTTGAACAAGATACTCTCTTTTTACCTGGTCATTACCCCTGGCTGGCCCTATAAGCCTAGAATGCTCTCCCTTTCCCATTTCCATCTCCTAGCTCCCCCAACTTCCTTAAAGATTCAGTTAAAATTCCATCTTCTACAGGAATCCTTTCACAACCCCTTCTTTTATTGGCCATTTCCATTTTATCCTATATATAATTTGTTTGAACATAGTTATTTGTGTTAGATTCTGAGATCCTCTAGGTTAGAGTCTGTTTTATGTTCCTAGACCTTAGTACAATGTCTGAATCATAATAGCTATTTAATAAACATGTATTTACTATCTCCGAGAGCTATTGGGAGAATAAAAGGAAATAGTATTTGTAAAGTTCTGTGCAATCCTTAAAGTGCTATATAAATGCTATTTATGCTAATGCAATCTATTATTTCATGGAGCAGAAGTAAGTAGGGCCTTCATCTAATCATAATTTTAACTTCTTCCCAACTTTAATTAAAAAGAATAAACAATAGCAGCAACAAAAGAAGGGGGGAAAAATCTACCAGTGATTTTTTTAAAAAAGTAATTCCGAAGACTGATACTGAAAATCAGTAAAATCTATAGACCAAGATAAGATCAAAATGAGTTCATGATTTAGGCATAAAGAACGAGAATATAAATAAATTAGAGGAACATAGGATAGTTTACCTCTGCGACTTGTGGAGGAGGAAGGAATTTGTGACCAAAGAAAAACTAGAGATCATTATTGATCACAAAATAGAAAATTTTGATTATATCAAATTAAAAAGCTTCTGTGCAAACAAAACTAATGCAAACAAGATTAGAAGGGAAGCAATAAACTGGGAAAACATTTTTACAGTTAAAAGTTCTGATAAAGGCCTCATTTCCAAAATATATAGAGAATTGACTCTAACATAAGAAATCAAGCCATTTTCCAATTGATAAATGGTCAAAGGATACCAACAGACAATTTTCAGATGATGAAATTGAAACTATTTCTAGTCATATGAAAGGGTGTTCCAAATCACTATTGATCAGAGAAGTGCAAATTAAAACAACTCTGAGATACCATTACACACATGTCAGATTGGCTAAGATGACAGAAAAAGATAATGATGAATATTGGAGAGGATGAGGGAAAACTGGGACACTGATGCATTGTTGCTGGAGTTGTGAACGAATCCAACCATTCTGGAGAGCAATTTGGAATTATGCCCAAAAAATTTATCAAACTGTGCATACCCTTGGATCCAGCAGTGCTACTACTGGGCTTATATCCCAAAGAGATACTAAAGAAGGAAAAGGGACCTGTATGTGCCAAAATATTTGTGGCAGCCCTGTTTGTAGTGGCTAGAAACTGGAAAATGAATGGATGTCCATCAATTGGAGAATGGTTGGGTAAATTGTGGTATATGAATGTTATGGAATATTATTGTTCTGTAATAAATGATAAGTAGGATGATTTCAGAAAGGCCTGGAGAGACTTACATGAACTGATGCTGAGTGAAATGAGCAGAACCAGGAGATCATTATATACTTCAACAACAATACTATATGATGATCAATTCTGATGGACGTGGCCCTCTTCAACAATGATATGAACCAAATCAGTTCCAATAGAGCAGTAATGAATTGAACCAGCTACACCCAACAAAAAAAGTCTGGGAGATGACTATGAACCACTACATAGAATTCCCAATCCCTCTATTTTTGTCTGCCTGCATTTTTTATTTCCTTCACAGACTAATTGTACACTATTTCAAAGTCCGATTCTTTTTGTACAGCAAAATAACTGTTTGGACATGTATACTTATATTGTATTTAATTTATACTTTAACATATTTAACATGTATTGGTCAACCTGCCATCTGGAGGAGGGGGTGGGGGAAAGGAGGGAAAAATTGGAATAAAAGTTCTGGCAATTGTCAATGCTGTAAAATTACCCATGTATATAACATAAATAAAAAGCTATAATAAAAAAATTTTTTTAAATTAAAGAAAGAAAGAAATGACCAGCAGGATGAATACAGAGAGGCTTGGAGAGAGTTATATGAACTGATGCTGAGTAAAATGAGCAGAACCAGGAGATCATTATACACTTCAACAACAATACTGTATGAGGATATATTTTGATGGAAGTGGATTTCTTTGACAAAGAGAAGATATAATTCAGTTACAAATGATCAATGATGGACAGAATCATCTACACCTAGAAAAAGAACACTGGGAAATGAATGTGGACTACTTGCATTTTTGTTTTTCTTCCCAGGTTATTTTTACCTTCTGAATCCAATTCTTCTTGTACAACAAGAGAGCTGTATGGATCTGTACACAAATATTGTATCTAAGATATGCTTTAACATGTTTAACATGTATAAGACTGCCTGCCATCTAGGGGAGGGGATGGAGGGAGGGAAGGGAAAAGTTGGAATAGAAGTGATTGCAAGGGACTATGATGTAAAAATTACCCATGCATATATTCTATCAATAAAAAGCTATAATTTTAAAAAAAAGAAAAATTTTGTCTCTAAAGTAATATGACATGAGAATTGGTATTCAGAATCATGACCATGGCATCAAAAGATCTCAAATTATCAAAATAAGATTTAGTACATTTTTAAATTTAAGGGTTCTGATAAAGGCCTCATTTCTAAAATATATAGAGAATTGACTCTAATTTATAAGAATTCAAGCCATTATCCCATTGATAAATGGTCAAAAGATATGAACAACAATTTTCAGATGAAGAAATTGAAACCATTTCTAGTCATATGAAAAGATGCTCTAAATCACTAATGATGAGAGAAATATAAATTAAGACAACTCTGAGGTACCACTACACACCTCTCAGATTGGATAAGAAGACAGAAAAGGATAATGATGAATGTTAGAGGGGATGTGAGAAAACCGACCCTAATACACTGTTGGTGGAATTGTGAGTTGATCTAACCATTCTGGAGAGCAATTTGGAACTATGTTCAAAGATCTAGCAAATGGTGCTTACCCTTTGACCCAGCAGTGTTTCTATTGGGCCTATATCCCAAAGAGATCTTAAAGGAAGGAAAGGGACCCACATGTGCAAAAATGTTTATGGCAGCCTTTTTGTAGTGGCAAGAAACTGAAAACTGAGTAGATGCCTATCAGTTGGGGAATGGCTGAGTAAGTTATGTTATATGAATGTCATGGAATATTATTGTTCTGTAAGAAATGATCAACAGGATGATTTCAGGGAGGCCTGGAGAGACTTACGTGAACTGATGCTAAGTGAAAAGAGCATAACCAGGAGATCATTGTACACGGCAACAAAAAGATTATAGGACAATCAATTCTGATGGACATGGCTCTTTTCAATAATGAGATGATTCAGGTCTGTTCCAATGACCTTGTGATGAAGAGAACCATCTATACCCAGAGAACTGAATATAGATCACAACATGGCATCCTAACTTTTTGTTATTGTTCACTTGCATTTTGTTTTCTTATTCATTTTCTTTCCTTTTTGATCTTTCTTATGCAGCAAAGTAATTATATATATATATATATATATTAATATATATTGGATTTAATATATATTTTAACATGTATAATATATATTGGATTGATTACTATCTAGGGGAGGGATGGGGGCAACAGGGGAAAATTTGGAACAAAAGGGTCAATGTTGAAAAATTATCCATGCATATGTTTTGAAAATAAAAAGCTTTCAAAAAAGCCCATATTATAGTAAAATGTTATATAAGTGCTTATTTCATTGTATATGATATTTATTTGTGGAAGTTGTGCATATTGCTTTAGCCAAAATGTTTGGCATTCAATGTTGACAGATTTCTACCCATTAAATGTTTTTTGTGTATTTGTTTACCAGGTAAACCTTGATTAACTTGAGGAATGGTTAATATTTCATTCATTCTATCAGGCTCCAGGGCTTATCACAGTGTTTGGTATATGATGGGTACTTAATAAATGCGTTTTGACTAACTGACTTCCCAGAGAACAAAATGACTATTAATTTATTCAGATGAATGAATCTCTTTTTTTCATTTAATAGAAAAGATGACTGTGTTCCTTGGTTTACCTTGGATTGAAATAAGTTTCCCATGGTTAACGTTTGGTACCTGAGAGTTAAATCATTGTCAGAGAAAAACTTGTATTTTAAGCCATGAAATTTCATATTCTTTACTGTTTCATTTTCTTCTGGTCTTCATCATTCATATAATCATAGTATCATTTTCTTTAGAAAACTACTTTATTCAATCATATATTTAGACAATTCAGAATTTTACATTAAAAAATCTCAAGCCTAACCTTTAAGTGGAATTCTTCCAGAATATTTTACATTCTTTCCACATTATAATTGCACTATTGCCTGTCAAGTACTTGAGAGAAATGTTCAGAAATCGTACTGAAATCTGATTTGTGTACAAAATTGCCTCATTCTTTGTTGAATCTTTTAAAAAGTAGCAATTTTAATGTTTTATTTTTTTCCTGTTTTTGCTATCCAGTTATTGCTGTTTTCAATTGTTCTCAAAGGAAGACAAGGTCTTATTTACTTTTTTTAAATGATGTTTCTTTTGCACCACTTCAGTTCCAGGACTCCTGGAAAAAGAAAATTATTAGCACTTACTTCTTGAGAGAAAATTTGAGATTTACTTTTAAATTTTCTTCCTAGTCTAGGCAAGAACCACAGCGATGTGGGTTCAACATAGGTGTGATGACTTGTCACACATTGGTTTCTCAGTTCTTCAACCTTCTCACCTCCCATGATATCCCACTTCACATTTCCTCTGCCACCTACAGCAGTAGTCACAACTTACATGTCACTCATTATTAGAATAAATTTTACCTCCATGAGCCTGAACTATGAAATTCCCCTCTTCAGTTATAATTTTCTTTCCTTCCACCTTTCATGACCTCATTCTTCCTGAACCTGTTCTTCAGTCTTATTCGTATCTCTGGTTTCTTCATCCTGTCCTTTAGTCCTAGTTTATTATCCATGACAACTAATAATTGATGAATAACATGTTTTGTCCATTCTTTCATTGTGACTCATTTTGGGACCATAATCCATTAAAGAAGCATATTAGCTCTCTCATATAGGCTTAGATAAATGGATGTGTTTATTATTCAATTCTTTTGATGGCATTTGTGTAACTAGCAATTGAAGAAAAATAGTCAAAATGAAGATATAATTATTTCTCATTCAGCTTCATGAATTACATGAAAGCTGGCCATAGAGTCTTATGAAACCTGAGGTTAAAAACCCCTACTTCTACCATTAAGTTCTATACTCTGAAATTCTGTAAATAACAGCATAATAATAATAATAATAATCAACCTTGGATCAGACCTAGAAGACTGACTCCAATCTTTACTAAAATCTGACCTCTCTCTTAAACCCTGATCCTATCCTCAGTTTCCTCATTTGTAAAAGGAAATTATAGTCCCTGTACCTCATCATGTTGTGAACTTTGTAGCAATTCAGAGGAAACAGTTGGCATAGAAAGTCTATATGGCATTTTCCAACAGCCCCATACCCTGTTTCACAACATTGAATAATTCACAAGAACACAGAAATATAAATATAAAACTGGACAAAAGTTATAGAGGCCATCTAGTCCTACCACTTCACTATTCAGATGAGGAAATTGAGATCCAGGGAGATTACATGATGTGCTCAAGGCAGCGGTGTCCTGGAGTCACTAATGGCTCAGCAAAATTCATTGATTTAAACTTTCAGTGTCAGCATTTAAACCTAGGAAATGAGCACATACTACAAATCAGATCTTGATTTATTGTTTTATTGTTTTCTAGACTTGGGAAAGTGGTACAGAAAATGTTAATAAAGATTAAACTTAAAAGTGTGTTGTGAACATATATGTGTATGCATATACATTTCTTCCTTCCTTCCTTCCTTCCCTTGTTTTCTTCCTTCCCTTTCTTCTTCTTCTTCTTCTTCTTCTTCTTCTTCTTCTTCTTCTTCTTCTTCTTCTTCTTCTTCTTCTTCTTCTTCTTCTTCTTCTTCTTCTTCTTCCTCTTCTTCTTCCTCT